>NC_072772.1:7332508-7632508 GCF_022539595.1 Amphiprion ocellaris
CTGAGTGCCCGTGTAAAGAAGCAGACACAGGAGTGATATGCTCATGTCTCTTGTTTCTGGTTTTAAACCTGGCACCTGAGTTTGGAACAATCTGGAGTCGATCAGTAGATTTCTGGTTCATGCAGGTGAAAATGCTGTTGCAGTAATCCAAGCGTGATAAAAGAAAAGCTTGTAAAATGGCCTTTCTGTCTTTAAAAGTTAACATACGCCAAATTTTTGAAATATTTCTAAGACGACAAAAACACATTGCACAAGCTTTGCGGTGTGCTGCTCAAAACTGAGATTACTGTCAAACCAGACACAAGGTTCCTCACGACAGGCCTGACAGGAAACTAAAGGGAACCAGCTGATGTCTCAGTCTGTTTGGGCCACATGTTGTGAACAAATAGCAGAAATCTCTGTTTTGTCCAAGTTTTGTCAACAGCTTTTAATATTAAATCAATCTCCATCACCTCCTCCGTCTTCCAACATCGTGCAGCTGCAGTATTTTTTTTGCAACATGAAAGTAAACTCTTTAATATTGTCTTATATTTAATCCAATATCATTATCAGTTCAAAAGAAATTCATAGCAGGTCTCTGTAAGTTTGGTAATTAATGTACAGCTACCATCTATCATATCTACTCTCAACTCCCATTTGGTTTGTAACGTTTAATTTCTAGACATTTAAAACATTTAGTTATTCATATAGAATAATGTTGATGTGTGTTTGAGGTGTAAATTGTTTAATTCATGCCATAGTTGTCAAAATCTTTGCAAATTTGCCTCTTGGAATGCCAAAGTCTTCCATATTGTGTTTGGAAGGTGACGGCAGAATGACCTGCAAATGTAGCTCAAGCGAAAGGCAAAACCATCAGAGAAGATGCTCATACTGCTAAATATTACATACTACTTTAATTTTGTGTAGGTAACAGATGAAGTGACGTTTTGCAGGGCCTTCAGGTGGAGCTCACCACAGTCCGGTTGCACACGGTGACGGAGAGGGTGACAGGTTTGCAACCATGGAGGAATTCACTGCAGTTGAGATTGATTTATTATTTGACAGAGTGACTCTGACGCTAACGGGGACCACATTGCTTCAGCCCGCTTGGCTTTAGGAGAAAGACTACTTACCACCAGTGGAATTCAGAAACTATGGAGGGATTTGTTTTAAGTTCAAAGACATGAATCACGAGGGAGTGTTTTCTCTCTGAAACATTTTTGAATAACAAAAGCTGAACTGTGGATAAGTCTGGGAATTCAAGCATGATTGCATCCAGTGAAATTTTGCTTTTTGTGAGGAATTTTATCACAGTGGTTGATTTTGAGGAGAAAATGTTTACTTCATTTTCACCTCAGTGCTAATTCTCACTAGTTTTGATGTAGAAGTCAAGTAGTGCTTCAAATCAATACAGTACGACTCTTATAATGTCATTGTTAATCGAAAAGGCCTGATCTGTGTCTTTAACAAACTTAGTTGGACATGGAATACTTTCACACGGAGCAAGCACATTTTATTAACGGAAGAAGTGAGGTCAGCTTTTAAACAAGGAACTCCAGTTTCACATCTCCAGTTGAATATACTGTACCTCATTAGTGGTACAGTAAAAGGCGTTTTGTGGGATCTTATCACAATGTCAAGTGAACTTTTGATACACTTTAAGCCTTTTTATTTATTTTTTTATCAGAGTAGAGCCAAGAAGAGCCTGTGTTTTGACTGAACACGTTAAACACCAAATATTTTGATCTTCTGTGCCAGTTACGTCACCAGTCACCATCATGACTGAACACTTGAGTCCAGCCTTTCCTTCTTTAATGTTCTCAACTTGGCAACATAATTGTACAAAACTGTTAAACCACCACCAGCTTGTTGCTCATATATCAATTCTGAGATCTTTCATGACTTCACTGGCTGTCACACATTTCCAATGCAAAGTCGGCCCATTAAAGTTTTTTCAGAGCATTTACCAAAATCACCCATTTATCTACAGCTCTCTTCTTTCTACATTTACTCGAAAGTGAAGCAAGAAAGTACTTTTTTTTTCAACAAAACCAACTCGATGTGCAACTTTTTAAAAATTTTTCAGCCTTATCACACAAAAACATTTGCATCTCACTGACCTGAAAAGGCCACTATTTTCAATGTCAAGAAATAATTTTATCTGAAATAGTGGATTTTGGCTCTTTTGAGGTCCTAATTTGCAGAAGAGCGAACATAAATCTGTTTATGCCATTGGACCTTGGACAATAGAATACCACACTTGAAAGCTATTGAATAGCAAATTTCTTAAAATATTCAAATTAAAACATTTTAAGCTTCATAGAGTTAAGTTTTCTAATAAGTTTTGCTTCTCTTTTTAATTATCTATTATTTCTTATGTTGTAAGAAATGAGTGTTTTTTGTTTGTTTTTTAATATCATTTATTAGTCCTACAAGGGGAAATTTGCTGTTTGCTAACTGCGTGGCACCTCTTGCACAGCCTCTAAGTAAAGTCAGCCTTTGAATAGCTGCCATTTTTTCAAAATGATTTTTGATCATTTCTATAGCAGCTGGTCCTGGTTTGGTTCTTTCCTGCAGAACTGACATCACTTATATATACTCCGATTTTGGTTTTGGATGGAATGAATTTCTCTAAACCAAGGCTTTCAGAACAGCTGTGAAAACAGCTGATATGAATCTTACTAATTCACCAGAAAACCATGGATGCCATTATTCAAACAGTTTAGAAATGTCTATATATTGATATACATGAACCCATGTGGTGTATTCCTCTCCCCTGCCTCTAACATCCAACATGTTCTGGGTGGATCTTCAGCAAATTGAATATCTTCAAGCTGAATTATCTAAGCGGCTGTCTCTGCAGTGCCCTCTCCCTTCTCTTATTATCTTTGGCCTTATTACAGACATGCTTCCCAGTAAGAGCTCTCCAAGAAATGCTGTTGGATGTGTGAGAAAATACTTTGGACATTTGGTTTATAGACTTCACTCGTTATCATGTCTGGGCACTGCAGTGAATAAAAACAGCTCTGCTGCACACAGTGGCACCAAAACAGTCCTAATGTCTGCTGTCAGTGGACTAATATCCAGGAATAAGTCTGTGTTTTTAATCTAAATAAGGTAATATAGATAAGAAAATGGCAGTGTTAACTGATCTGGAGTAGTAAATTGATTGAAAGCTACTGTGACTCAGTTTAAAGCACAAAGACAAACTCTAACAAAGCTGCATATTTTAGCGTCTGAAATGCAGTCAAAATTAAACACAGACGTATAAAGTAGTCCTCACCATCTCAGCAGACACCTCACCTTTTTAAGATTAAAATCCAGCTCCATTCCACTCCAATCACCAATTACTGTGCCTTGATTAAATCTCAAATGAAAATATGATATTTTAAGCTGTATTTGATGTAATGAAGAATTATTGTGATTATTGGATCAGGCTCCATGGATCTGGCTTGTGCTGGCACATCTCATGGATGCTCAGACTGACTGGGAACCTCTGAGATTGGAAGCTGGGTCAGTGTTGGTCGTTTTTGTGGTGATGTGGGGCAGACTGTCCTGCTGAGGGTGGAGTCTGCTGGCATTAAGGAGCATCGTTACCATGGCGAGGTGTGACAAACACGTCAAAGTAACATCCACATGAATGCCAGCATCCAAGGTTTCCCTGCAGAATGTTGTATTATAACGAGATAATCAGTTATTCCCTTTAACTGTCAGTGGTTTTAATGTTGTGACTGATTGGTGTAAATGAAGAGTAGATGAGGGAGGATGTTTGGGTTGAAGACTAAGAACCTGACCAACATGACCTCTTCTCCATCATTTACAGTGATCTGTTAAGAGGCCGTGAGGCAAACTTCTATAAAGCAGAACTCAAGCACAGGATTCTCACATGATGGAGAAAAAGAGACAAGCACACTCAAATCCATTTACTGTCTCTTGTATCTTGGTTTAGGCAGGATTTTAAAAACATCTTTACATGGAGTCACACTGGTTAAGAAGTACAGTGCACCTTCTAAAAGACAAATATCGTTTTAACAACCGTATAAATGAAGAAAAGAACATTATTTACAAAGGCAAAGAAGGTGACACAAATGGAAACTCGGTCGCAAGAGCACAGACTGATAAAACTTTTTAAATTATTACCATGTCCCAAGTTACTATTATTCGAAGCCAAGCTGATTCATTTCTGAAGGAACACGATCAGTCATCCTCTTGTATCATCACCATTATGACGGTGAACATCTGAGGATTAACCTTTGCACTGGGGGGTTGAGGCTCGTGTCTGCGTGGTGCAGACTTGAGCACAGCTTTTGGACTGTGTGATATCTTAAATGATCCCTCCATCAGCCTTTTAGAAATGACAGAAAGGGGTCCTGGGAAATAAAGAAATCCTGCGTACTTACTGTGGTATTTCATGACGTTGGACTCCGTCTGTCCTTTCTGTCTGTGCCGCTGCAGCACTGCACTCTTTCTCTGCAGCAATGCTCAGACATAAGTGATAGGTGTGAATGAAAAATTAGGCATTCAAGGCCAAAAATAAGGTTTGTGAGAGGGTGGGAACCACCTCCCTGAGTCAGGTCTTCTTTCACCTATGAGATGTTTGTCTGGAAACAATTTAGCCGAGTCTTAAGACACAGGAAGGTATCCGCCGATTACAGTGATGCTTTTCTCATACATCACAGGCCACACTGCAAGGTCACTGCGCTGATTTAGATTTTTTAATGAAAGGACGAACAAAGAGCTCAGGCTGTCTTCCCACCGCTCAGCAGAATGTGAGGGAATGTACGTTTGAGATATGATGGATGAATGGTATGACGAGATATTTTCTCTCCTTTGACCTGATCAAACATTTGCTGGTATTTCGGACCACATGTTTTCTCATGATTGTCTTGGTGGAGGGAGACAGGTTGCCATAATTAAATCAATCACTACAGGTTGCGGCCCATTGCAGTTGGAACAACGAAGGGAGTATCTGCTCAGGCACATTTTAATTTTTCTCATCAAGACAAAGACATGCAATATTTCTGAGATGATTATACTATGTGGAGTATATCACAATGAAATACAGCAGTATGTGAAATTCCTCTAACAGATTCCTCAGTTCCTCACAGAAAAATGTGGCACTGATCTGCAGTTTTATCTGCTGTCATATCTGCAGAGTCAGTCATTCATTTTCCATATTGTTTTTTTTCCCCTTTCAGGATCACAGGTGGTTGAAGACTATTAGGTTTATTACCGCGATGACCTAATATGCCCAAGTGGATGAGGAAAGTTGTATCGATCTGAGCAAATACCTGGAAAAAGCTGATTATACATATGTTTGGCTCATCATATGATAATATGCTTTTCCACTTGTTGCTGCTTCCAACAGTCTAATGAGAAGTATAAGTTCTGAGCTGATTGTTTCCTTTACCCCTGTTTTCTTGGCGCTCTTCACATTAAACCCACTGACAGGTGAAGGAAGTAACACTGATTATCTCATTATGACACCTGTCAAGAGGTGGGATCTATTAGGCAGCAAGCGAGCAATCAGGTCTTGAAGCTGATGTGTTGGAAGAAGAAAAAAAATGCCAGTGTGAGGATCTGAGTGACTCTGACAAGACACAGCTTATGATGCAAAGACGACTGGGTCAGAGCATCTCCAAAACACCATGTCTCGCTAGGTGCTCCAGTATGCAGCAGATTGTACCCAGCAAAACCAGTCCAAGAAAGAATAATCAGTGAACTGGCAACATTGTAAGAGGCACCCAAAGCTCTCTGATGTACTCACTTGTTGAAAGCATTGTTTCCACATGTGCAGATGTTGAATATAAATCTTTTTTTACGTGTCAAGAACTGTGCGTCGTACAGCATGATGTTGCCTCAGTGAAAATTCAGGAGTGCTGCTCTTAGTGCAGTTAAATTGAGGTCATATAAAGATAAAGTTTGCTTAGTGGTACAATCATAGTCCGTCTTATCTCATCTACATCTACAGCAGTACGATTTTGACCTGCAGTGGCAAAATCCAGATGTGAGAGTGCGCTGCATAGATGACTTGGCCTTTTTTGAGGTAAGAGATTCCTTGGTACCTCCTACACACATACATGTGATGTTGCATTTGATTACAGTCTGATTTTAAAAACTGGAACAGAGAAACTAACGCTCACACTGCCAAAGCAGGAAAAACATGCCGATCTGCAGTTGTTTTGGCTGCAAACAAGCACCACTGACAAAAGCAGAGCATTTGGCTCATATGGACGAGTTCTGTAAACTGGAGGAAAGATTTAAAAAAAAGTAACATTCAGTGTTATCCTAGACAGCTGTTTAGAAAATATGCCTGTGTCAATAGGCATTTTAGAAATAGCAATCTTGCTTAATTTTAAATGAGCGTGGCCTTAAGCATGACCTCAGAGCTTTTCTGAAACCAATTGAGTTTTGGCAGCGAAAGATCAAGAAACTGTAATTAGCAAAGACTTCAAAGTGCAATGCAAAAGTCATGCACAACTTTATATTATTATTGATGGTTTTTAATAATACAACATTATTGTTCTTTACACACAACTGACTCACACAATTGTCATTTTTTAAATACGGTTAATTATTCATTTAGTAATAAAAGGCAGGTGTGTTCCATCATGCCTGTCAGCAATAGTTAATCATGCTGTTTGTTATGAGTCTGGCCTGATTAGTTTTTTCCGTAGAAATGTATCCTGATGCCAGCAACAGCACACACTGATCCTGACTGGTGTCAAGAGATTGAAGTACATATATGATCTTACCTTTTAATTGCTCACACACTGTTAATGATGTCATTTTGGCCAAAGGGGGTCTAAATGAGAAACATTTACACCCAGAAGCCGTGGATCCAGACTATAAGCTGTATCACTGCCAAGATCTAATCACTTGGTCCTCGTGTTATTTCTGACCTTCCCTGAAAATTTCATCCAAATCCTTTAGTTCGTTTTTGAGTAATGTTGCTAACAGACAGACAAACCAACGCTGATGGTCACAAAACTCTGCGTTCCTTGGTAGAGTAACAAGTCCAAAACCGTGGGCAACATGACTACAGTGGAACTGTCACCTTATTTAATACCATCTACACTGTAAACATGCTAACTGCAATCATTGTTTTCTGGCACACTGAAGGAAGGAATCTAACATCGGCAGCTGCTAAGGAGTCGTTTCCTATTCCTGACTGTTTAAATCCATCTACTGTTGCAGTGGTTATATCAGCGGGAGAACTCTCATCTTTAATCGCTGGGACATGTGGGCAGTGATGGAGACAACACAAGTTGTAATTAGGTGAATGTAAAACCATTTTAGGCTACATCGGGCACAACCTTTACAGTAGTCGGACAAAACAGTGAGAGCTCAGAGGACAACACATTTATTTGAGTTTTAGTAAACATTTTCTTATAAGGTCATTTGTTGCTCACTGAAAGAAAATTGAAACCTAAACAAAATTAAAGTCAAACCACATTGGGTCACTACCTCCCTCATCCCTCATAGTCTGGATTTTATCTGGCGTTTATAATGCATCTTCACTGCTCTCATCCGTTACCAGTTAAGACATGTCACTATCCAACACCACTAGTATCACGCTATATAGTAATTGCTTGGTCTATTTTGTCATATATGTTGTCAAAAGCTATTTAAAAGCAATGTTTTAAAATTGGGTGTAACGGTAAACTTGTACCGCACATTTAGACTGTACTACCAGAAACAGTCAGACAAACATATAATAGAGTACAGGCCCTCAGTAGAGAATGTATTACTTGATCACCTGCTTTTAAAGTACACTGAATTTTTTGACTGAAAAAAGGTAAATAAGGTTACAGCATACAACATAAAAAACATTCTGTGGAAAAACTGCAAATGTGGCAGCAATGGAGTCAAAAAAATACATTTAAAAATTGTATAATTGGATGTAAAAACTGTACCTGTAAAATAATATCTTAAGCTCATTTAAATACAGTTAACTTTACAGATTTTTGATGTGTACAGCTTTTGCCATTCATTGTTTTTTTTTTTTTTTATCATATTATTACTTTCTTTCCGTGATTTTTTTCCAAGATATCTGCAATTTAACAAAACAGGTAAAATCCGTAAGACAACGGTTAAAAATGTTCTTAATATAAATCATTTTCATTTAAAATAATGCAAATAGCTGTAACATAAGGATATTTTTGCTGATACCGAATACAGAAAACAAAATAGTGCAATTTTATAGTCAAATTTTGAATAGGAACAAATTACCATTCCTAAAAATATACATTTTTAGTAAGGACATCATTTGTAGTTCTGACCTGTTTTTTTTTTTTTTTTTGTTAAATCAGTAACATCTAAATTAATTTATTTCTCTATAATTTCTTTTGTGATTATCTGGGGACTTACAAAACAGATAAAATCTAAATAAAATGGTAAATTGCTGAAAAAAAAAATCACACTTGAAAACCTTTTAATAGCCCACTAAAACATTTTATTACAGCGTAGTTGAGAGCCTTTCTGTTACGCTGTTCAGGGTGGCTCAAGTGCAGGAAATGAACAGACGGTCTAGAATGCTACACAGATTTTATTTACCAAGGTTTTAGGACTACAAGCGGAAACTAGGACTTCAACAGGAAACAGAAATAGGGAGCAAAAGGCTCTGGGTCTTACGGCGGCACCTAGGGGCCGGGAGGTACTATAACAAGACTAAATAATAACTCTAACTCGCTGTAGGTAACACCTAGACGAGAAAGGCCAATCTCAGGAATACTAAAACAAGACACGAGGCTATTTCTACGAGGATAGCGAGAGGTAACTACAAAAGAAGTCTTCTCCAAAATACGGTGCTCTTAACGAGAGCTATAACTATAATTGGATGGCCAGATGGTGGATGGCGTGAAGCAGCAACAGGTGAGTGGGAATGGACGCCAGAAGGAGGGAGTCGGCTCAGGTGAGTGTTTCCTTGTCTCTGAGATGATAACCAGGGTCCAGTGCTGACGGCAAAACGGCAGGACCGGGTGGGTCCAGAAGGAACATGTCTTTTACGATCCGGCACTGAGAGCTGGGTCTTGTCTGGTTATATTGTGGACTAGATCAAGCTTGATTGGTTGCACTCTACCTGTTAATGAGCTGGCTGATTATGGCCGATGGGGAACACCTGTTGCCTCCTCTGCACCGCTGGGCTGCCCTCAAAGGAAAGAGGAAGGAGAGGGGAGGGCACTAACTAGGCCTGGCAGCAGCCAGCCTGACACTTTCTGTGAATTTCATGTGTAATAGCTCTGCATCAGCATCTCATGAGAGCGCTTCGGTTTTGTTCCACATGTGACCATGAATGATTTTAACAGGTCGCTCATATTAACGTAAACTCAACCTGCATCTGTGACCAAACCAGTGGTCAGTAAGGGAAAGTTGGTTTGTGTGGTCAGATATGCAGATGTTCGTTCCCTTGATGTGCAAACGCAGCATGAAAACGTAATTAATCATTTCATGCAGTGAGAATTATCGCTTTGGCTGTAAAACTAATCAGAATGTAATTGTTGAAATCCGACAGATAGAATCCCTTTAGAATTACTGCTGTAATAAACTGTGGCTGTCTGGCATGTGTGTGTATCAGTTAAACTGCATGTAATGGATATTGTTTACAGGTATGTTCTGTTTTCTTTCTTTTTTTTTTTTTTTACAGTCAGTCCAGCATTTTTTAGATGGTTTATAGTGGAGATTATATGTTGACACGACTAATGCCAAGTTCCTATTTCCTTATTGTAAGTGCCATCGACATTTATCAACATTTTATGAGACACCGTGTTACCTTTTACTCTGCCAAATGTTTGCAGCATTAGGTCACATGCAGTAAGCTGTTCAAAAGCTTGGAGCCAGAATGAACATCTGAACTTTATTATCATGAAACAATGTTTCCATGAATGAAATTGAGATGTATAGGGACAGAATGGTATATGAAGTTGAATATTTAACAAAAATGAGGTAAATGTGTAATCCAAATGTGACTCGCATGATGCAAATACAGATATATCACATATATGTTATGTTTTGGTCTCAGTGTTACTCAGAAAAGATGCTGAAGGTCTGTCTTGATTTGAGGAAGTGTAGCTGTTTTTATTTCTATATTCTAGAGGAAAACATGTCACTAATGCCTTAGAAATAAGGATGTTGTCCGAGAGTTCATTCATGGTAGCTGATACCAACAGGTGGAATCACTTAAAGGGGAAATCCTGCAGGGTTTATTTTTCTACGGCTTTTGCTTGTTCGCTAATATTCTCACGGCGGTTGGTGTTTATTATGCAGATGCACGCGTCTCTAAACTGGCACGGTGTTCCAGTAAGATTATGAGAAGTTCCTCCAAAAGAAATGATGTTGTCAATATCGTAGAAAGATATTCTGACAGATTGTGGCAAACACTGCGTCCATATGCGAATAATTTCCTGCTCATATTCGAAGTCAACAGCGCCGGTAAGAAATAATGCCCTGAAAAGTCACTGATGCATGTTTTCCTTCTTCTTGTTGGAGGACGCTGGACTGATGGATACATGTTGGGTTATGGTCTAGGATTTTAAGCAGGACAGACGAACCCTTTTGACATTAGTTTCTTTATAAAAATGCACTGATTTCGCTGAAAGTCAAACTCGTGAGAAACAGAAAACAGGGTTGGATGACTACATTGTTTGGAACTGTTCTAGTCTGTGCTTACATTTTACCTCATTGTTAGCTCAGAATAATCGATAAAATGTGATGTGTGTGACACGTCCAAGAGCGCAGGTCTTCAGCAGCGGTTTGTAACTGTAAACCCGCAGATTACAGTTGGCATGCATTAATAGCAGCGCTGCAACATTATTTGTTATGAGTCCAGCTGATTTTAGTTTCTTTATTAATATTCTGAAATGTCTTGAACTAACCCCTTGTTCAAGGGTTACATTTATTGCTGTATTTTTCTTAATTTTTTATTCTTTTTTTTTTTTTTTTTGAACAATTTTGGACAATAATTCCATGTTCGTGTATTCTGGGAAAGCTAAAACTTTGATGATGAAATGCAGCATGTGTGACATTGCTCCACCATTTGGCCTGCACCATAAATCAACACAGCTAATGCTTGGAAAAGGGCAGTGAAGTGGGATTTAAGCTCTTTATGGATGAAGTTAGGGAAATGATCACTCCAGATCTTTGTCCTGGAAGCTGCGTTTAATTTGTAATGGGCGATTTGTTTCCAAAACTGAAATTTATTGTGAAAAAGGTTACACCAAAGGGTTAGCAGCACTGTTTTGTCTTTATGGATTGTTCACATTCCCAAGGCGTAAAGAATTGTGGCACTCACCAAGCCAATATTTTCATTAGCGGTAATCCGCCGAAGACACCATAAGACTCCTTGGATGGACGCTTTGAGCTGTGGCTCCAAAATGTTGTGGCTAGGTGCTTGGAGTCAAAATGTTAAAACATCTATGTTAGATGAAAAGCAACTTGATCCTCACTCTTCCTGAAACTGGACTAGATTGTAAATTACTGTCTAACTGGTGTGGTTGTCCAGAAACTCACACCGGCCAGGGACTGTACAGACAGGTGACAAATTAAAGGAAAAACCAACATTTAGTGTTTTACTAAGATGTTTGACCACCATGTGCTGTCGGTTCAGCTTCAGTGCTTCTTGGCAGTCTACTGGAGGGCTGGAGCACAGTTTTTCCAAAAGATATTCCTTTATTTGGTGTTTTGATGATTGTGCTGGAGAGTGCTATCTAATACACTGGTCCAAAATCTACCATAGGTGTTCAATGGGTTGAGATCAAGTGAGTGGAAAGGCCATTACTTATGATTCACAGTATTTATACACTCAACAAACCCCTCAGTGATCCTTTGTTCCCTGTGGATGCAGACACTGACTTCCTGGAAGAGTCTACTCCCATCAAGATAGGGGTCAATGGTTTGGGATTTTCCTTTAATTTGCAATCTGTCAAGCTATTCTGTTGTCATTTTAATAGTCATGAAACCAGCTAATAGGTTATGTGTAATGTAACAGTGTGTTCATGTCGGCCTGTAATATTATCTATTTGTAATCTTACCAAGTCTTTCCACAACTGCAATCATGAGCACAATGTTGCATTTGGTTTGTCAGCACAACATTGTTCAGCAATGCTGTTGCTGGATGCTATTTGACCGTGTATTGGCCACTGGAGTCTGCCAGCCCGGCTTTGGTGTCTCCACAGAACATCTGAAAGGCCAAACACTCAAACAGATGTAATCACTTGCTCCACTTTGTGCCAGCATGACCTTGAAATTAGGCAGGATTGATTCGGCCTTTTGAATTTTGATGCTACCCAGATGTGAATCACTTTGTGTTCACAGTGCCTCAGTGTTCACAAGAAAACCCACTTTAACATGAGAGTGTTTGTGTTGTCATGAATGTGATTAATGTTTTTTTTGTGTGTGTGTGGTGTTATTTAGGTTACATCACGTATTGTAATTGGTATCAATATTGATTTTCATCACATTTAGTTTAACCCAGTGAACAGATTGATTTTCATTTGGCTGATGAATTTATTGTAAACATTTAGATTTTTTTGTAATTTGTTTTATTTATGGTTTTAAGTGAATTAAATCCACATTAGCTCCTTTTCATGCTTGAGATATAGTCACAATACAGTCAGTGACTGGCATGTTGTGCCGCAGATTGATTGCATATTTTCTTGATTGCGTACACTAAGTTCTGTCCTGCCAACTCAAAAAGCATCAATCTGCAGGCACCTGACACCTTGTTTTCATTTTGTCTTTGGATTTCAGTTTGTCTATCCTATACTTGAAGAGGAAGTTACAATCTAAAGTATGTAAATACAATTAAAAAGTTTTCAGACAGGTTAATTATTTCCCCTTGAATCGATAACTTCAGGCACATGAGTTCCAGCACCTTTGGCATGCATTTGGCAGTTTTGGCATCAGTACGCTGATGAAATTAACTTTTGGAATTTAGCACAGAGCAATATCTCTTAAAGTCTTGCTACAACATCAGCACAGTTGAACCAACACCTGCAGGGCTCGGCAGATTGTCTGGAGGATCATCAGCTGCACGTTACTTCACATGCATCAGTGTAGGCTTGTCGCACCCTGGACACTTGATGAGGAATTGTGTTTTCTTAGGTCTTATTCTCGTAGAAAAATTAAAACATAAAAAACATGACATGTCCACCTCCACAAAAACTGTGACGTACAAGTGATTTACAGCAAAGAAGTGAAATGAGCACAGATTTTATACTGTCCCTTTGTGCCTTTGTGACAGTGACATATAACACGGGAAGTTTATTTGAGTGTGATCTCATATTTCTGGCTCTGCAGTTCATCAGCAGCTTTAGTGTTATCCCTGCAAAATACATCAAGTTGTCTAGTTGGCCTAATGTTAGCATTATTTTTTACAAGAACCTGAAATATTACCAATATTACAGATTGCCTATTATATACATGCAGGATACATTACACTGAATTATGGGGAGCTGCTACAGCAATTTGTTCGAAAGTTTAGGAGTATTACCATGTAAAGTTTTTAGCTTTGCTGTATGTGTGGTTGTTACAACAGAAGTGAGTACAGCTCTGTGCAGAATCACTTGAATGTCAAGTGATTCAACCTTACAGTAACTGCAAATAGTAGGGTTTTTGTTCTTATGTAAAACTGAAAAAATAAGAGCTCAGTTGAACTGTATTAAAAATTCAGAAGCTCAATACAACTAAAGTCAACACATTTTAATTTTGGGAATCACATCATTTATTGTTTCTATACTTTATGTATCCACCTTTATTTTTGATGACACACTCCATTCTCCCTAGCCTATTTTGTTCAGCTGCTCTTTACTGGAGGGGTTATATTTCTCTACCTTTCTCTTTAAATGATCTCAAAGGCGTTCTGTTGGATTTAATTGTGCAGGTCATGGTTTACATTTTTGCCTCTCTTGTGTGGGTTTTGCAGTGTTCTTTGAATCGTTATCATGCTGGAATATTCCCCGTCTGCCAAGCTTCTGGAGACAGCGCGTCATATTATCTGACAATATTTGGCTAGATCCACAAACATTCATGTTGCATTCTATAAATGTCATCTCCCTGAACACTGTTTGCACTCATGCAGCTCCATATCGTCACACTCCCACATTTGTGCATCACAGTCAGGACTATGTTCACTGTGGTTTTCTTGGTCAGGTGCATGCAAAATATGCCAGATCCTATCTGATTCAAACTCATTTATTTTCATCTCATGTGACCAAACAATCTGCTCCCAATAGTTATCAGGCTTCTTTTCAAACATTTTATCTTGAAATATTGTGCTGAAGCGCAAGCAAGGGTCTTTTTTTTTTTTTTTTTTTTTTTTAGCACTGTCCATAGAGGCCGATGTTATGCAGTGTCCTTTACGTTATCTGAGTCTTCACAGACACTCAGAATTTCACTGGTAACACTAAAGCCAAGTCTGAAGCGCCTGAACATTTGTTTTTCGGATTTAGTTTGTACAAGTAGCGTACTGTCCATGCTGTCGTTGTAGGAGGACGACCACTACAGCTGTGACTAGAGGTACTATGGTTTGTTCTGTAACTCCTGATTACTGCAACAACTGTGTTTGCACTGATTTTAAGTTGTTCTCATATCATTCTTATGCCCATAGGTCCAAAACTGAGAAAGAAGTGGTGTTCACAGGTCATTTATAACCACACTAATGCAATAAGACTGACTGCAAATCCTCACAGTATTCACAACCAGTGATTACAGGTTCAATATGCTCTTTTTCTTTGATTCTGCATAAGAGTATACTGTATGTCAAAATAATGCTACAAACCTTGTGTTTTATCCTTGAAGCACTCCACTCATACTGATAATCTCTATTAACATGATGATAAAGTTTAGTAAATTCAACAACAATGTTTTACCTTCACCTGATCTTAACACTTTAGGGAGACCAAGGTGACTGTGTGGAAGAAAAATAATAGTTCAAAAGTAAAAATAGATTTCATATTTGTCCATTTTTTTAACATAAAGCAGAAACTATATGAAGTTAGCTAATGGTGAAGTCAAATCAGTTTAAGATGATAGATTGCTCAAAATAAAATCCTGCTCAGAAAACTGTTTAATACTGTAGTACCTTTTGTATTATCACTTGCTTACAGAACTATCAAACACAGCCATACATAGACTTGACAATGCCCTTTAAATTTACTTCATTATTTAAAATTCTGTTTTAAAAGGTTTTGAAAAGATTGGATTAACTGTCTTTTTTCTTTGGAATTTTTCTGAAACTAAGAGGTAGGCTTCACTTTAAATATATAAGTCCATGCTTCAACATAGTGTCAGTGGAGCTGAACATAAGCTGGCAAATGTCACATCGTTTGCAGTTATCTCATCTGTATGATTATCAGTGATGCAAAATAAAACAGTTGAATTTTTCCAGGTTAAAAGCACATGTAATCCATAATTTTGTTTGTTTTGAGTAATATTCACCTCCTAAACATTTCAAAACTAACAGTGAAGGCTCTGTGGTTTATGCCACTCACCTTCAGTACCTGGTGACCTGGTGACTCAAGGCCTAAGGCATGAACAGAACCTGAGAGGTTTCCATCTGATGAGGTACAAACACAAAACAGGTGGCAGAAATTAAGACTGCAGACTTTCCAGTTGTGCTGTTGTTTAACAGTCTGTTCATTGTGTTGACAGAGAACTGACAGATTACAGTTTAAATCTCCAGAGTTTGGCTTTCGATTGACAAAAATGAACAAAGCAGACATTTTCTTTCTCTGATGGTTGATTTACTGGTCAGGTGGACTGGCTTTAAACTGTAGACGTTTTATGAAGGAAGGATGTAGTCATAAGGATGTCACACCACTGGTTCGTTGACTACTGGCATGAGTTCATCATTTAGTCATTGTCGCCTTGTTTTTTCTTTTTGTTTAGTTTTTTTTGTTGTTGAAATCGTATGTGGGAAACAGGAAGTGGATGTGACTGGGAACTTGGGACACTATGTACATTCATACAGTACAGACTTGTCATTAATAAGATAGCCTGCCTGAAAGCATACTAGTCTATTTTGCTCTCAATGTCCTAAATGGAATCAATTTACAAAATAAACATCATACTCTATTAAAGGAGCCTTGGAACTAGTGACTGAGACTATAAACTCATTCGGAAAATGTTTGTTGAGGTAAGACGTCATGTGAAAAGTAGGTTTATTTTTTCATAGATTTCTGTGCAGTCAGATTTCTTTTTGCACCCAGAGGAGTCGCCCCCTTCTGGACTTTAGAAAGAAAGCACTTTTAAGCCATATTCAGACCCAGAGGCTACATCCAACTTTTATATAGTCTGTGCTTTAAACTTTTTCTTTCTCCTCTGCCAAAAATTCTAACTACTGTAAGAACAAATGTTCACAACTGTGAACTTTTCTCAAAAAAGGGAACAACAATTTTTCAGAATTGTAGGCTTGTGAATATTTTTTTTTGTCAAAATATAGATAAATGAGCTCAGTTCATTGCATGCTTGTAGACTATACCGGAAAGTTGCACATTTTTTGTTTTGAATTTTAAGAAAAGGTTTGAAGTGACTCTTAGGTTCAGGTGCTAACTGAGGTTAATTTGAGGGTGTTCATCCATCGATCATTTCTTTCTTTCTCCTTCTGTTGGGTCTTGAGTAGATTCCACTGGGACTGTTTGTCACGTCAGTACTGGTGAATCAAGTGGAATACACGAGAAACTTAATGTCAGTGCATCCTCTCAATAAAAATGTGAACACCATCAAATACTCTTAAAGCTGAATACATGGCAAAGCTGATTTTCTTCCACCCTCCTTTACTCTTGTTCAAAGTAAGGTTCTCAGTAAGCTTTCCAAATCATGAAATATCTTTCCTCTGTCAATGTTGTTTCAGATGTTTGGCAGTTTATGCTTTTATATTGAAGACATCTCTTTAAGCTTACAGTCACCATGTGCCTGCATTAGTGCGATTTTACAGATTCCAAGGGTAAGCCACCAAGCCAGCGTGGTGACAGATAGGATACACTGCAGCACAGCTGAATGCTTATCACTGCATTGTTTTAGTGTGTTTAGCTTTCCCAGCATTGCTTGGTTCCGTTGTAAGTGATTAATTAACTTCTAAAGCAGAGGTCATGTGAAATGATTTGCATCCTGCCTCCTTGTCCTTTTCTTTCTCATTTATCTGTAGTGAAGTAGTTTTGATTTGAATGAAAAAAAGGAAATAAGACAGAACACAGAATCCAGACTTGTATCTTGTATTTACACATATTAGGAATATTCTAGGAATGTACTGAATGTAAAATGTGGAGATTACAGGAATTGAATTGACAGGGGCAGCTTTTTTCATTTGCAGCCATTTATTTGGTAAATAAAGACATAGAGAGTAAAAATAGTGGCTGATTTTTATTAGTTTTTGTGGCTGTTTAGATACTGTAGGTACGACAAAGATTTATGGATTCAATGTTTTTGAACTCATTTGCCTAATCTTTTGACAATGAATGTATTTTCTAGAAGTCATTTTGTTGACATATAGTTATAGAAGCCTCTTGAAACATTTTGGGTAAAGCTCAAACACTCTCCTTAACTGTAATTTACTAAACATATATATATATATATATATATATATATATATATATATATATATATATATATATATATATATATATATTCAGAAAGAAATGGTGACAACTTTGACTTTTGCACAAACCATCCTACCTTATCTGCCTAAAATTATAAAATTAGCAGTCTAACATTTTGACACATAAGATCCTGGGGAAGACCGACAGTCTTCGATTTATTGCCATTAACTGTTTTAAACTTTTTCGCATTACATTGCAATAAATATTCAGAGTGACTGTTTGACCAAAAGGGCAGGAAGCGACTTTCCTAACAACATTTGATTAATTATAGTCATTATCACACTGAGATCAGTGGCTTCCTTGATTTATTTTCTTACAGTTGTTCTGGCTGCTGGAGATTCATCTTGGAACTCACATAAAAGCTCTTCGAGTACCGTACCACTGCAGCCCATTGCAAATGATTTGTTAACACACGCAGACATACGCATACAGATAACTAATCTAAATTCAGAGAAACATATTGGAGTATGAAATATGATTTGCCAACACAAGGTTCCCTTTGAAATCAAAAGTCTAGTCGTTGCTAAGAAAGCATGACAATGAAAACAAAATACATCACCCGTATGGCTGTCTCATGCTCCAAGTTAGCAATATGTCAGCGCTGCCTTACATTCGTGGTCTGCTTGTGTTTGCTCTTGACAAGTTTTTGGCAAATTCAGGTCATTCGCTATTACTGGTCTCCATGCCCTCTGGCTGTGTCTCGTGCTAAGTTTTTGCAGATTATTCATATTTATTGCCACAAAGGAGTTCATGTGAACAGTTAGAGGGCCATTATATTTTATCCCTGTTGAGTGTCTAAGTGTTGATGTCGCAATGTGACATTAAATATACATTATTTTCTAATATTATATTAGTCTGCCAAATAGAGCCTTATACCTGAGTTTAATTTAATTTAATTTAATAAATTTAGCTGTGGCCAACAGCTAAACCTTTGCAGATTGAACAGCTCTCCACTCCTATTTAATATTTATATAGAACATTTGAAGGACTGGTTTGAACCTGGACTCCTACACTTGTTAATACTGTATTTAGTTACAGTTCGGTTTAAGAGACGTCATCTGCAAAGCATGAATCCTCCATGAACTGATCATTCCTGCAGTGACGAATAATGTTCACATAGACTGTTTTCATCGTGATCCTCCTCCAAAGGCTGCTGCTGGTGGTCCTCTGTTGCTGGTGGTGTTTTTGGGCACGTTGATCTCTATTGTCTCTGTTTGAATATTGGAGCTGTGGTGCATTTTCTCAAATTCATTTTTGGCATCCAATCCTCCTGTTGGCAGGTAATCAAAGCAAGTAGAGTTTCTCTGCTCCCAGATGTTGTGACTTTAAAACAAAGACAGAATTAAAAGTGAAGGCACTGCAACAACATCTTTGCTTCTTCTGCTGTCAGGCCAGGTGGCTCAGCTTGGTCTGATCCTCTGTTGCACAATAGCAAGGAGGAGCCTTTGCAGAGTTTGTTTGGCTCTTTTCCCAGCAGCTCTGCCAGGTGTTTAAGAGTCCCTCTTGCTCAAGAATCAGATGACGTCATTAATTGCTTTAAGTCGCTTTAAGGAGATGGCAATGACGGTTCAAAGGGACTTGACTTATGTCACTATTACCATTATACTGAGCATGCTCTTGATGGAGACTCACATTACATCAGCGCATAGAAAGTCCAAGCCAAGAATACTTAAAATTTTAATATATCCATTTATCCATTCATTCATCCATCCATTTTCTTTTGCTTCTTGGCAGCAACATTTTTCAGTTCCTTCTGGGGGATCTTGAGGCGATCCTCGGTAAGATGACCGCAAGTGCTCTGTCTACCCTGAGGTCTCCTCCCAGTTAGACATGCCCAATAAACCTCCAAGGACGGTGCTCTGGATGCGTTTTAGTCAGATTCCCAAACCACCTTCTACTGACACGAAAGAGCAGCGACTGTGCTCCGAGCTCCTCACCCTATTTCTAAGCTCTCTTAGCCCAGCAACCCTATGTGGGAAACCCATTTCAGCAGCTTCAATCTACACCCTCATTCTCACGGTCACTTCTCAGAACTCATAGCCATCAGTGAGCGTTGGAACATAGATCGACTGTTAAATCGAGAGTTTCTCCTTCAAGCTCAGCTCACTCTTCTTCATCACGATGTCCAGCTCAGCTCACTCTTCTTCATCACGATGTCCAGCTCAGCTCACTCTTCTTCATCATGATGTCCTCTTCAGCCAGCATTACTGCTGATGCTGCACCAGTCCATCTGTCTGTATCACCGCTGAATTCCTGAGATACTTCGACTAATTTACTTGGCACAGCAACGCACCTGGATTATAGATTACCTAAGTACAGAAAATTGTAAAGAAATTCTCATCTTGCTGGAGGGAACAAAAATTCCTCTATGCAGAAAACAGCCCTCATTGAATGATCAGTCATAAATTGCAATATCACAGCCTTTACACTATTCTGTTTGTGTTTGTGTATGTACAGTATGAATGTAAAGTATTTCAACTTACAAACTAAAGGGGTTACTGGGGTTCCCAACATTCAGTGTTATCTCTGAGAAAAATAAAGGGGTGATAAAGTTAATTTTTTGGATCAATTTTCAAGAGTTATTTCTCTTACTATACAGCTTAACTGCATCCTAATTAGATTGGAGGGAAACCGATGCTCTGCTGGTTTTCATTCGTTTGTAACTTATCACAAGTACTTTCTAATCACCATCATTTATTTTATTGCATTAATGTTGTCACTTTTCAGCCAATCAATCGGTCATATTTTAACCAAACCACGATATTCTTGCATCTCACCAAAAAAGTTTGGTGCCTAAAACTAACCAAACAGTGAGGGAAATTTGAAGATAATAAATTACTAAGAGGAAAATTGGAACAATAACTGACACAAAGACAGGTCTTTTCAGTGAGCATTTGTTTCAAGATAAAATTGTATTTCTTTTCAAAGTGTAAATGGAAATGCAGCTTAATTGTTAGAAATTGGAGGCAAAAATGGCAAACTAGGGGAAGTAGAACTGGATATTCTCAGCATAACAATAAAGATATATTAGCTTCACAGTAGATGAGGCCTAAGGTTACCTTCAAGTCTGGAGCTTTAAGGGACTGCAAGTGATGGAGGCTGAGGAGGTGCAGTCTGTCAGGTGCGAGACCAACCACTAGAGAGCAATGTCCTGGACACCAGCCCAGTCATTCAGACAGTTTAGGAGGATGTGATCCAATGATGATCAAAAGCAGCACTCAGACACATTTAATAGCAGGAGGTCTTCTGAGACTTCAAGACGAGCAGATTCCGCTGACTGACATTTAAGCGCGACATCGTCAAAGACAACAGCTGCATGTAAACAATTTTCTCCAGAACTTGGATTGGAACGGGAGCTCAGAGACTGGATGAAATTATTTAGCTCTGATTTGTCAAGGTCGACCTATTTAATAAGCGGTTGGACTGTTGGATGCTTGAAGCAGAAAGGCACAGTTCCATTTAATAGAGTTCTATTTATAATAAGAAAATCTGTGAAAACAGCAGCGTCCAGCGTTATCCTTGAAAAGTTTGTAGCGTCAATGTCCAGGGGAGATTATTACATAAATGTGGTAGAAAACACGGGCTAAAACTTGTTATGAATGACAGAGCAGTAGGATGCCAGAGGGATCTTAGCAGAAGGTGTGATATTAGATCCTGTGTGATCAGTTTAAATAGAATTGGTCAGAGAATTTTTGGGAAAATGCTTGCAAAAAAATGGTCTCACTGCTTTGACAGGCTGTGTTTGATCAGCAAGAGGTGAAACCTGTTTTACCAGTGAGTTTTGTCTTTCTACACAGGTGTCTAAGAGCAATGACAGATGTCATTGTTCAGAGCTAAGATATGGCTTTTATCGAAACTGGTAATGGAGAGGATCAGAAAAAGTATAAAAAATTAAGTGAGATGGCCATAATTAGGAGTTGGACTGGAAACCTCAGAATCCATACTTCTAACAAATTCAGTGGTACTTACATTTGATTAAAGATCTACATGAAAATTTAAAGCTTCAGACATTAAAATTTAATCAAAGCTTAAAACATATGATGATGATAAATGCTTACATATTTCAGGCAGGAAAATGGCATTTTGTTTGCAGGTTTGACAGAGTTGCCGAGTCTCATCTAACATTTCACCTTCATGCCAGTAGTTTGATCTTGAAAGGGGTCCATTAGGTCCACATCACGCCATGGTTGCACCAAAAGCATTTTTTGTTTCATTTTCCTGGAAAGGTCTGTGGAAAACGACTGTGCTCGGCTTCTGCTGCTTTCTTTCAGGAACACAGTTGTCCTGCAAGTCAAAACTCTGATGAGACCATCGTTCTGCTCTGACAGTTTATGAGCCAATGACACAAAATCTTGACATATTACTCCTCAACTCATTTTATATTTATTTTGTCTCCACTTTGACAGGAGGTGGTACTGAGCTTTGATCTGAAATGACTTTAACATTAGATTTAGCATCACGGAGGTTGTAAGAGCCAGCTGAAACTGTGCCTCACTTTGTGATAGATGAGTTAAAGTGGAGTCTGTGGCAGGGATGATGTAGAGTTACTGGGTATTTCCACTTGTGTTTTATGTTTTCAGGCTGGTTTACTCTCCTACCACTTGACAAATTAGCAGTCACTGCTTTTTAGAACATAGACATGTTCATTTACCACTATGTTGTTTAAATTGATTTCTTATGATCATATTAGCAGCAAAACCAACTAGTTTATGTTTGACAGCGTGTATTTTTCCTTTGCAATAAATAGTGGCAGTTAAACCAACAGGCTGTTAAAAGGGCTTACACTGATAATCCACCACGTGTAAGTCATCTGTCAGCCAGCAATCCTTCAAGCTTCCACTGCCTCTCGGAGCTGAGCGGCATTGACAGATCAGGCCACAGAGGCCGAGGGTGCTGATTACAGCGGACAAAAAGCAGTCGAACTGCACCAACGATAACTTTGGGAGTATGAGGGAAAAGCATGGCAGGAGCCGCAGAGTGAGCCAAAAAATTAAGTCAGCAAGTCTGACCAAGTGGACCATAACCTTAGTGACCCATGTTTAGAGTTCATCGTGAATCTGTTTACTAGAAGATCTGGGATTCTGCTGAACTACCTTTTCTTGCTTCATAGGATTTTGGATAATAAATTCCACTGTAGCATACCATGTTAAATTTTAGATTTTGAGTGCAGGAAGACAAAATCCTGTGAAAGTGTGCAGTGGTTGATATACACTCAAAAAGCAAATATCTAGTCAGACAATATGCGGCAGAAACTCAATGTATTTAGGCCCGTAGACATCGTCAGCAAGATCTGTTACAATTCAAACTAACCATCAGAATAAAGTAAAAATGTGAGAATGTGACTTTGAACGTAGCTTTGTTGTTGGTGCCAGACAGGCTGGTTTGAGTGTTCCACAAAGTGATCATCTACTGGGATTTTCATGTACAACCATCTCTAGACTTCACAGAGACTGGTCATAAAAAAGACAAAAGACAAATCTCAGTTTTTTTCAGTTGCTGCTGCCTTTCTATCAGCTCAACCCAGTGTTCCATGAACTCTACCTTCAATGAGACATTTTCATCCACTTAAGGAACACAGATGAGTATCTAGAAACAGGATTTTCTGTCCAGCAAAATGCAGCTGAAACGAGGTTCCTTGAGGTTCTCCTAGTTCTCCTAATTCTAAGAAAGTACGTTTAAATCCTTGTTTGCAGCTTGTTTCATTTTTGTCTTCTCTAGATGTCTGTCTATACTGTTGACATATAATGTTTGGGCTCATTAAAATGACAGTTTGCATTAGTAGTTTTTGAGTTCTAACAGCTTGTAACGATTAAGCTCAACAAACAACCTGCACTGAGTTGGAGGAATTCGCTTTTTCTTCCCAATTAAGAGTATGTTTAATTACCAGTCTTAACAATCTGAAATTGTGTAACCGAGTTAAGATGGAGGGGACCTGAAACAATGAACTCAAGGTGAAGAATAATTAAGCAGTCAAGCCAATTTCATTGAGTTACAATTAATTCAGTTTTAAATCAAGTAGTGCAGAATTTTTAGTTTAAACTACACACAATATTAAGTTGATGCAACTGCCAACCCAACTACCCTTAAAATAAAGTTTGCATCTTAAACAGTTTATCTGAATCAGTAAATTGAGTTTTTCCCTCTAAATCCTGCAACCATGTTTTTAATTAGGTAGTAGAAATATGTCCCTTGACTCATTTTTTTAGTGTGCCGCCACAGCATTGCCTGAGTATTGTTATAGCTGTCAATTTCCATCCGTTTGAAATGAGAGGGCATCCAACTTCACGTCATGAAGCTCAGATTATCTCAGACGAGTTTCTTAAACATGATGAGTTTACTCTGCTCAAATGGTCTCCACAGTCACCAGATTTCAATCTAATGGAAGATCTCTGGGATGCATTTGAACAAGATGGTTATATCATGAAGGTGCTGTCCAATGATCTGCAGCAACTGTGTGACACTGTCAACATGGACATCTTGTTAAATGTATACTGCAAAGAAAGAAGGCAGTTATGAAGACAAAACGAGTCCAACCAGGTGCTAGCAATGTGTACCTGATACAGATACTGTTGAGTATATATGAGGATAATAACTAAGTTTGCCTGTTTACTCTTCATTGTATTTTTTAAAAAATCATTTAGCCTTTTGTCTGTGGTTTCTTTGCTTGGTTCTTGAAACGGAGAAGTAACATTTCAGCATGACTTATAAACCAGAATTTATTTACAAAAGTTAAATTCCAGGTGCTCTGGTGTCCTGCCAAAGACATAAATATCAGGAGGGAAAGTCCTTTTGACTGTCATCATCTTTCAGTGGGCTAAAGATACATTCTCCTTTTGTTTGGGATTGTTGATTTTTTGATTGTTTTCCCAAATAGTTGTCCGGTTGCATTCTTTAATTCCACGCAATGAGAGTCTTGTGACTTTTCTTTAAGGTTTATTTCACATCGTGCCAGGGAAGGTTTTATTTTATCCATAATATGCCTGTCAGACAGTATTTGTTGAGAGAGCCATTGCCAGCAAATGAGTCAGTTGTGTTCCACCAGTGACTCTGAGACAAGCTATTAAGTGATTTACTGACCCTCTGGTAGATATTAAGTCGACATAAAATCCCTATGTTCTTATTTCAAAATATGGCACTGTTCAGGCAAAATGAATATCACGCAAAGTTCCCAGGAAACTAGCGAGGATGCACATTATTAACAAAGGTAAAAGTTTTATTATTACCAGAGGCGATGTGTGGATGGAACAAGAAGAAACACTTCTTCGTTGGAAAGATTAAAAACGATTATGGAGCAAAGACACACATTCACAGAGCCCCAGAAATAATTAAAAACAGAATATAGATTTTATGAATATTGGTAGAAATACAGAGTTGCATTAACATGAAAAATGCCGACTAGGATGATGGTTTTTATCATAAACTGCTGCAATATCATTTTCCAGAATATGTTTCCTGAGAATGTCTCCAGATCCCTCCACATGCAAGAATTTGCTGCATGTGACTCACAGCTGAAGCAATTTTGCAAATATTTTGTGTTAAATTAGTAAATGCATCAGTAAATGAACATTTCAGGACCTTTTGCAGTCTCTTCATGCCTATAAAATCATACAGTTTCCACAGTAAATACCTGTGAAGATGGTGCAGTCCTCTGACAAGAAGACTCTCCACTTGCAGGCTTGGCTTTGCTCTTGTAGGCGGGAACATGAAGTCTCTGATTCAAAGGCACAGAACTCCTTGAAAGTTCCCCTCCTTGTAGATTTTACATCTATTATTAGACTTGCCCTAACTGTGAGTTATCGTGGCGCCAAGCTATTAAAGCCCCATCCCGCTCAATTTAGTCATCGTCCTCTCGTTTACATATAACTCTAAAAGGCTTAAAGTAAATGGTAAATAGAAAATATCCAAAGCATAAGTAAGGAAAGGCCACAGACAAAAACACAGCACTTACTGCTTCACACTAAAGTATGTCTTTCATATTTGTGTTAAATTATAGTAGAATTTTTTATGAATGAATTCAAGAAAATGAATGAGCTCTTTGCATGAAATTGAACTAACTTGAGTTATTTGCCTTCTTTAAATGTGATAATGTGCAGTTTGGGGAATAGACTGTGATTAAGTGACACAAAAATGTTTTGAACTGCTTGTAATTTAAACCATAACATCACTATAATTCTATACTGTAGGTGGTGAAACTGCTCTTCTACTGCTGACCATTTGCATGTTCGCAACCTGTGAGAATATCCAGATACCAGCTCAGGCCCTGCAGCCCAACCAGGCCACCCAGTGCTCCTCAGATTAGATAAAACAGAACAGGAGCAGCCACCACTGCAGATGTGCTCTGCTGGCCGCCTGAAGCTCTTCTACAAGTACAGATAATTGCGTTCAAGCCGTGTACCTACTGATAATCAAATGCTCAAAAGCTGGTGTCCATTAATATTGCATTTTTGCGGCCTTCCCTGTTTGCTCCTCATTGGCTCAGGGTGATGTCAAACAGGACAGTTGCCAGTTGTCAAAAAGCACCGACCAAAATAGCATCCAGCTGGAAAAGACACACTGATGACAGCAATAATCACATCTTTGCTGAAAACCCCGCATCTGCATTCCTGGATATGATTTTCAAAATGACTTAAGTTAGCGTGATGACGCTACGGTACATTTAGCAAAGGTCCTGTCTAATGACACATCTTGTGCCTCATGCACGTCGCTTTAACAGTTTTGCAGAACTTTGTTTTTGGAGTCATTGTCTTTTGTGCTGCCCGACATCGATGCGGTTTCAGATAAGTTGTCTGTCAGCATTCATTTACACTTAAGCTGTCAAAT
The DNA here is from genome assembly GCF_022539595.1 of Amphiprion ocellaris. Lineage (NCBI taxonomy): Eukaryota > Metazoa > Chordata > Actinopteri > Pomacentridae > Amphiprion > Amphiprion ocellaris. The sequence continues at coordinate 7,358,902 of NC_072772.1, forward strand.
TGTGCTTTTCTGATATTTTTCCCTCTCTACCAAAGTAATCATTAAGCAACACAATATCCAAGTATGCTTTTACTTTTGAAGTGTGTCCATTTTCTCCATTGATGTGGCCGTCTGGATCTATCCAGCCCACCACATCTTGAATCCCGCTCGTCGAGGGTAGCACGAAGTTCTTGTTGAAAACCGAATCGAGAAATGAGTTCCAGGTTTAAAAAATATATGTTGGGCATTTTTTTAAAACTAAAAACTCAGTTTGAGTGCTTGATGTTGAAAAGTGTTTTCTAAAACAGGCCCAGCAGCAAAAAGCAACACAATCCCAATAATAAATAACTGAAAAAAATCAGTTTAAGCCATTAGGATGCTGTTTGCTTGGAATTTATTGGACATGATGGGATAGCTAGGAGGATTTGCTGAAAATATAGTGTCACAGTTTTAGAAAGGGAAACCAGAGAAACCCGCCACTGGAAGCTACACTTTGTTCATGTGGTAGAAGAAAACTGACATCAGTGTTAAACCTCAAGACAAATACACTGCACTGTACATTTATACATTTACACATGAATGTGCTCAGATTCTTAATTCTTCCAGTTTGTGTATTCAGCATCGCTAAAATGACAAAATATTTAGAATCCTGAAATGAAACACACGTGTCATGTTGAGTTTCTGACTGACATATAGAGCTTGTTTCTCTTGTCAATCAGTAAGCCATTTATTTAACTATCATCTCAGTAAAATGTGATATTCTGCTGGGAAATTGCAGGGTCTGGCATTCATAAGGATGTTACTTTGACTCGTACAATCCATCTAAACATTTTTTCAGACCAAGCATTAAATAGACCAAACATTTCACTGGACCCAAACACGTAGACAAAGTTGTATTTTAAATCATAAGCAGATTGTTAGTGGGTTGCAGAAGTTGATTGCATTAGGTCTTTTTAATCACACTGCCACCCAAATGCTCCTTTTAAACAATTATGGGTATTCAACAATGTAATGTGTCCAACCTGTTGCAGCAGCTGACGGTGGCCTCGCTAAACATGACACTAAACTTTTTTAGAATATGGAGAAGAGCGACATCAGTTTCTTCAAAAAACAAAAGGGGAAAAAAGCTGGCACATCCTGGGCACTTCTTAGTTCACATTTTCCTTTCGTCATTCCCTCCCAGGCGAGCGCAGCTGCTGCAAAACAAGAGAACAAGAGGCACTTCAGGAAAACTGGTGTAACAGAGAATGATTCTGAGGAGGATGTTTCTGTTTCCCCGCTGCCTACATTCTTACTAAGCTGGCAGTGCTTATTTAATTAGCCTGCATGCAGAACAATGATGCCAAACCCTTCCTGAGCATGTTCGGTGGACATATCATAGACATGACGCAGTGGTTTTGCCCCATTAAGCCTCCATCTTTTCATGCCAAGAACCACATCCAGAAATTAACAGGGCAGCTTATAGCTGTAGGAATGTGGGACCACTGCAACAATGTGTCAAAGGGATTGTCAGGAAAAGGCCCCTGCTGTTGAATAGTGCATCTGTTTCATGAGGAAATATTCACTCTTAAGCCTTTTCTTTCACTGCCACCCCTTACGTCTGTCAAAACAGCAGTGCCAGTAAGAACTGGCTGAAATGTATGCTTGGAACTGAGATTCATTAGAAAAATGTGCCAGCAGCATTGTGCTGTAGTTTGTATAGGAACAAAACAACTGGTCAACTTTCATCAATCAGAAAGAGTTTGTAGTAAAAAAATAAATAAATAAATAAATAAATAAAAACAGTCTGGTCTCCTGAAAGTGTGTGAAACTAGTGGTAAATGTGGGGACAAAGGGTGACGAAAAAAGTAGTTGCTACAATAAAAGTAGCTGTAAATCTCAGAAACAGCCCAGTGAAAAGTGGTGTTGTGACTGATTAGTGTGACGTGCTTTATAACCTGGGCTCAGCTCCCATCACATACTGAAGAGCTTTTCAACTATGAAACTGCTACTACACTTTTCCATTTTAAGCGTTCTTTTTTATTAAAGCTTAAGTGAAGCATTTCCCTGGCTTACAAATTCTTTTTTTTTTTTTTGCTTAATCTAAAGTTGACTTACATAAAGCTAACTGTGGCCTCCAGCAAAGTTTAGTTTGGTGGAGGGGAGCATTGACAGGCTGAAGTAATAGTTCCTTTTAGCTCCTTTCTAAGTGTCCAAGGAGGTTTCTGCAAAGACAGACCTAACCTGGTCTACCTAAGGTTCTGTGACATACTTCACATCTGAAATGTCATAAGAAAAAAGGAAATGGAACATGAGAGGTTCTGTTTGTTTAGCTCGACTGCTGATCCATTTGTCCAATTACCGTACTGCTTCTGTTATATGAGGCTTGACCTGCCATCTTTGTCTTTCATTTTTTAAGAACCTTTCCTATTTGCTCCTAATATATTGTTGCATACTGTATTTTACAGTGGTAAAATTAAAGTATTAAATTAGACCTAATCTGGTAAAGAAGTGAATGTGTAGAATGAGTGTGTGTATTTCTATTACATTGTTTTAATTATTCATTCAGTGTTACACATTTTTAGCATTAGGAATGACAGCCTAAAAAACTGACTTGTAACCAAAATATATTGATTTCAGGCAACAGCAGCTCATAACTTACACAATTCTTCAGTGCTAGTATATCTGCCACTACTTGTAGTTTATTTGAATTCAGAATATATTTGTATGGGTGATTTTAGTCTTCAAAACCTTGGACTGAAACAGACTTTTCTCTGTGTAATGGTCAATACAAATAGAACTAAGCTGAAAAAGAAGTAGGCTGAGATGCAGCTTGGAAGATGATCACCTGTTGTGATGTTGCACTCCAACTTTAATTCAATTTTTGCCCTTGTAACTGCAATAGCTTTTCACAAGAAAGTTGGATTTAAATAAGTACAGCATAAGTCAAACTAAAGATACTTGCCAGAATAAGTAAACTACTGTTTGAAAGACTATAAACTTCAGTATCTATGAATTAAGCACTCACTAGTATCTCTCTGATTTAAGTCAACCGGAGAAATAGTTACAGAAAAACTTTCTGAATGAAACTAAATGCTGCAGCCAGAAAAGAAAAAAGCCTGGGCATGTTAGTAGAAAGAACTGGATAATCTCTCATATAAAGTTCTGTTGGAGACTACTGTAGAACTCAGATAGTTGTATTTGGAATCCATATTAATTCAGAGACTCGCTCAGCGCACTATTATTCTTAAGCATGGTCTAAATTATGCACTGCATCTCCAGGGGACATTTGAGAAGAGGGGTCTTAATTGACAACAGGGGTGCATAGTTTGCAATGCTAAGCTGTGCAAATTGGAATTATCACAAGACTGGAGGGCTGCGATGAAATTTGTGGCGCCTTTGAGGATTTTGCAGACGATCAAAGATAAGCTCTTCTGGACTTTCTCCATGAATTTACAGCTTTAAAGAAATGGTGTTATTATTAATTTGTATAAAATCAACATTTGCTTTGGCTTTGTTGGAGCGTATCAATCAACAGAGCACGATTGTTGAAGCAGTGGCCTCCTTAGATATTAAGATGTTGTAGTTTGGAGAAAGGTCAGAATTTCTGCACCAAATGTTTTAGTTCCTCTGCTGCATTCTGTGAAAGGAAAGTACTGAAGTCGATCTTAATACATTACTCATATGCCACACATAAACTGAAAGAGCTACCGGTTGTATATTAAATACATTCTGATGACCAGCCAAGCATAAAATGTTGCCTCAGCAGTCTGAGTTAGCCAAAATGAATGGCTACCTTCCAGAGTTTGGGCCTTTTAAATATAAAAACAGACTATTTCTTGGACATTCTGTTGATGTATGGGCAATAAAACTTGCAATAAACCTGCACAGAACTACCAGAGTAAATGTAATGGCTTGATTTGGCAAAATGATGAAGCATCATATAAGCTTTGGCAAAAATGAATAATGATTTTTTTTTCAGTATTGAAAATCATAAAGCAACCTTTTACTTTCCATATTTCAGTTTCCACGCTTTTCCATTGTTGTACTGAGAGGTGCGCTGACCAGTCTCTCAACCTTGACATGCAATTTTTTTTTCAGCTGCACACGGAATGTGATGATTTTCTAGAGTGAAAATGAAAGTTTTTACCTTTTAAGTTTATCTGTATGCTGTTTTTTATAAGCTGGAAGACATATCATGAGCAAAGCAATCCGTCAGCACCATGGCTGAGCTTCTCCGCCTGAAACTGCAACGTACTGATGACAGTCTCAAAAACATGAATTCTCACTTCTTGGGTTTTATACATAACAAACATGAGGAAACAATCCTGTCAACTTGCAAACTGGAGATTTCTGTATCAATATTTTTCTTCAGAATTGGCTTCTGATTCAAACATATATGGTTGACTTGCTCCAATATTACAGCTTTCTTTTGTGTAGAGTAATCTTACAGTATTTGAGCTCATGGTGAGTCATAGGTGAGCTGGTGTGCTTGAGTTGCAGTGAAACTGAAAGGATAAGTGAAAATAGAGTCAGGGACTGCAGGTCTGCAAAGTCTTGAGGAAAAAATGGCCTTGAATTGCATTTAAGCTATTTTAAGGCAGGAAAGGAATTTTTTCAAGAGAAAAAAAAACTTCTAAAGATGTAACTTTGATACAGAGAGATGGGCTTTTAAGGGTTTAATCAATGATCAGAGGGAGACTTTAACAGAGCAGACAGTGTGTACAGTGCAGGCCTGTGTGCATTTATGACTGTCTTAGATGATCAGTGTTATATTGTCAAAAATGCATAATGGGAAATGGAATGTTTTAAATGGATTTTTAAAAATAAAAGAGGCCAGTTGCTGACTGTGTGACTAATAATCAACATTGTGCTGCAACCATTTTACTGTGTACTGCTGGTTGTTTTTTTATTAGTATAATATTATTTTTCCTCTCAGCAGGATAGCAGCATATGCAAGACATAAGACAATGACGTAAGATAAACTACATAAATAAACTCTTATAGTCCAATATATTTAAAGGTTTGTGGTTATAATTTCTCTTTCTCTACCTTAGAGTGACTGAAGACCCTGTTTTGAAGCAACATGGTTTTTCTACTTGTGCTGAGGAAATAAATTTCCAGTTTTATCAGGATGTAAGGGCTTCAGAAGGCCGCATGATGTGTTTTATAGCTAAACACATGAATGACTTTAGGGATATATTGTAACTCATAGTAAGACACAACATGTCCCTACATGGACTATAAATGTATTGAGTGACATGAGAGAAGTTCTGTCATTCAGTCTTCACGTCCAGTAAAAAAAGAATCCATAAGATGTATCTTTGGTATTTTCCGTTTATATCTTTATGAGCTTCTCCCAGTAATATATACTGGATCTAGTGGATAATCTTTTTCACCTTGTCTTTCATGTGCTGCCAGAATCCTTTAGTGCTGGACAATCCCAGAAAATATGAGAATGATCCCCGAGCACAGAGCTGCTGTGGTGCCTCTGTGAAGCACTGACACTATTACTGGAGTCCTAAAAGTCACATTTTCACATGTCAACCAGCACATAAATCTCCTCATATCTTGTCCTCCATATTGTATTCATCTCTGGTTCTTATTTTTCTTTCACATAAAAAAATATATTCTGTCAAATTAGTTGATGAAATTTTTACTGTCACGACTCAGAAAAAGCAGATATGACTTATAAGCAGACAAAATAACTTAGTGGAAATGGACAACACAGGGAGCAGAGTCTGGAGTCTGAACAGGTGAGGAGAAAATTAACATACAAAAGTACAAAAAAGGCAGGACAGGTTGAGGCATCGGCAATAACCAGCCAATCAGGAGGACATATGGAAGCAACGACAACACCATCTGCTCACTGTGTGAAAGCACCTTTGGTAGATTGTCTTGTATGCCATATTTGCTGTATCTCTCCAGTAACCACCTGACTTGGACTCCACAACACCTCTGAAGGTGTAATGTGGTATCAGGCACCAAGACATTAGCAGCAGATGTTTTAAGTCCTGGAAGATGCCATCCACATGAGGTAAAAGAAATCGTTATCCATCAGACCAGGCTGCCTTCCTCCGTCTCTCAATGTTCTCTGACCCTCACATGTTCATTATAGGTGCTTTCAGCGGCAGACAGTGCACTGTGCATTCAGATGCCTTTCTATGACATCAGAAGTTTGGATTTTCAGCAACTAGTTCCATAGTAGGTCTTCTGTGGGACATAGGTCATGCCTTTGCACCTTTTGCACATCATTGTGTTCATGACCTTTTCCCCAGTTAACTGGTTGTCGTTCTTTGGACCACTTTTGGTAACCACTACATACAAGGAGCACCCAAGGGCGGCTGTGACTCAGGTGGTAGAGCCTCCCCACATGCCAAAGTGTAGGCAGCTTTGTCACCTTTGCTGTATGAATGGGTGAATGAGAAAACGCAATGTAAAGCACTTTGAGTACCACTGAAGTAGACAGGTGCTATATAAGTGTGACGATTAACATTTACCAGTGACACCTGCTGTTGTAGAGACCGCCTACCTATTTCTACCCAATTTTCAACTTAAAGAAATGACTGTGTATTTGATGCCAAATATTTCTCAAGCCTGCAACGAGATGTTCAATATTCACTCTTGATTCTTCACTATTTGATATACCATAGAAGGAGGAAGTATTTCAGTAGATGTCTTCCCATTTCAACAAAGTATTTATCTCTTCTTCATGTCTGTGATGCTTATTCAGGGCTGATGGCCATCATTTTCTTTGTTGATACTGGAATCTGGCTGCCATGATTGAGTATACAGTTATCTCTCATTAAGTGCTATTATGTCTGAGTTATTTTAGCTTGGATTGACACACCTTGAACAATGATATTGATTTATGGAACGACATTATGGTGCAAAGCAACATGTGCATTTTGAATACAGTTCGATGATTGCCCTCATTACAGTATTTAAAAATTAATTAAGCTGTATCTTAAATATGATCGTTAAATTAAATTACTTGTCATGTTGAAAGGACTGAATCCCACTGAGAGTGAGGATCGCAGTGTGTAGTTCTCATCTGTGTTTAGCTTTTGTCTCATTGTTTTAGTTTGAGTCTCAGAATCAATGCAAGAGGTTGCAGGGAATTGCAGGAAAAACAGGAATAAGATAAGAGTTTGTTACAGCCAATGCTGCATTTACATTGAACAGAAACTGAGAAACTGGGCATTAGAGTGATGTTATTTTTACGGCTTTGGCCAGATTACCACAACGTGAATAGCCTCATGAAACCAGACTTGCATCCATTTCCAAGAATGGGAGATTGATCAGGTAGGTTCTGCTGAGTATGTGGGTGAATCTGACCTTTTTAAAGGATGTTACCAGATGATATCAGCCTCTATAACCCTCTTAGGTTTGTATTTGTACACCGTAATGTCATTTTCAGCATCTCATGAACCAGGTGGTTGCTGGTCTGGATGGGTGTGCAGTTTATTTATATGCTGTGGTGATTTATTTTGATACTTGGAAAGCATATGTCCAGCGAGTCCAGAAACCAAAAAGGAGCTGATCCGGATTTCTTGTAAATGGCAGAGTATTACCAGAAGTTTAGTAAAAACTTTGCAATGGTAGTTTTCCCACTGACAATTCTTCAAAAGTGTAAAGGCTCCGCTGTGTTCTGCTTCAGTGTTAGTGGCACCACACCTTGTCCAACCATTAAAACTGCAGATAGAAGCCAGCCAAGGGGGGCTGTTTATTTTGCAGGAGAATCATGAGGTGGGGGTTGGACTGTGAGTTTCTATTTAAAGAGGTTTAATAAACATAAATTTAACTCCTCGGTCGTTTAAAAAGAGGTTCTGGTATTGGTTGTTTACAATGGCTCTGAGGTTTTGCCCCTGATGGTTTTTATTGACCATAATCCACTCACATTCCTAAAGTCACTGCAAAACACACACCACAGACTGATGTGTTGGACTTTTTTTCCTCCAGCCATATCATTTCTTACATTCACCATAGTAGGTGCTTAGACAGCGTCATTGCAGATGCACTGTCCTGCTCACTTGTAAACTAACTTCGCAGTCCTCTGCTCGTCTCTGTCCTTCACCCTCTTAAAATGCTCCTCTGGGACCAAGGTTGTGAAATTTGTGGGACTCACTGGAGGATGTAGAAAGGAAAGCACTGCATCATGGGTGGTGTATAAACTAGTTAACAAACAACAAAACTTTTCATTATTTGGGAATTTCACTGTTTGTATGATGACCAGGTTCTCAGTAGAACTTTGTTCCTGCTCACTTAGCTGGTTCCTCCTGCTGCTGTTTTGCAGGTTGAGCAGTTGTGTAGGCCTGGTTACTTGTGTGGTTAAAGACTTAGCCAGGTCTAACCACAACAACCACCCCACACTCTCTCTCGGATTGTTTCTTCCCCCTAGTGGTCAAATCATGCAGCTTGTGTTGTCAAGGCTTTGGAGGAATCTCTTGTCATGTAGATTCCAGCTGTGCCATTGTGTTTTTCTGTAGATGCACACCTGTGTATGATTCTCTGTGTCGACACATGTTCACATTATGATCCTGTAAAATCTGCAGATTATTGGTATTAGGCACTCTATATAGTCACAGATGAGGATTGGATATAAAGTGAAGGACAGAGACAGAGGTAGTGGTTCATTTGGATGAAAAGGCACATTTCTTGAATGGATCAGTAGGATCTTGTACGTGGATTTTTATGATTCTTTTGGATCATTTTTAACAGCCATATTTTTTGGAAGGTGTCTCCTCTGAGGGTGTGACCCACTTTGACTTGGTGTGAGAACCCGCTGGCTTATCTGTGGTTTGGCTCCGTTTGTTAGTGTTTCCTCGAAAGATATTTATGAAAATGCCATTGATTCAAGTTAGCACACTGTGCAAAATATGGCACTTAACACTTATCGCATGTGAACTCCCTTCTCTTGGCCACAGAGCTGGTTCCAACAGTTCCGATATGGGTGACATGAGGAAGTTATGACAATGTTAAGGAAGTGTGTTAGTGTGCCTGTCGGAAATGAGTGCCGCTGCACTTAATTGAGCCCAGAGATGTGGGGTTAAACCAACTGCAACTGAATTTCACTTATTTTGTATCAATATAACTTTGATCTGTAGAAGCAGGAAGCTTCAATTTACTGTTCCTTGATGACTGCAGGGCTTTTCACGCTGGGAAAAGATGGTGAAATGCATGGGAATGTCAATTATTTTGGCCTCACTTAACTGGTTTTCCCATGTCTTGGGTACAGCTTAACAGCATGTTGTTAGCAACTCACTTAATGTTAATGGTATCCTAAGCATGTCTCTCGCAGGATACCAAGTGACATGATGAAAAGTTGTTTCATCAGCATTTAATGTTGCCCATGAATCCGTCTGCCTCCACTCTCTCTCACTGTGAAGTGGCACAATGCCGGATTTTTCAGTCCCCAAGTCCCAAAGAAAGCCTGAGAAAATTCTCTGATAAGGCAAAAATCAAACATTCTACAAATATGTAAGCTTTTCTTTTCATGGGGGATTGGCAGAGCTTTAACTGCAAACACAGCTTTCTTTTCTCTGTTTATTTAGACAGAACAGAGCCAGAGTGAGATCTTTCGGGTGATACATGCAACAGTATTTTTTGTAATTGACTGATGCAGTGTAAATCATTGTGCAGATTTGATACAATAAATACAGTAGGTTTAGTTAGTTGTTTTTACTCAAATACACTTTGTAATAAATTTTTTTCACCAAAACCTCTAAATACTTGTCTTTAGTAAGGATTTTTTTTCCCACTTCACTACTGTAAAAATATTTTTAAGTGCGCCCATGATCTAAAGATTGTCATTTACCAAAATCTTACAATGACATGCAGTTGCTTTTATTTGTGATAGTTTTAACTTTTAACTTAGATTCCTCCCAACTGTAAGGATAAGCTATGATTGTTTATTTCCCTTCTTTTAAATATTGTGCCACTTTTTTAATATTATGTCAATTTTGTCTGTGGTTTTGCTGCATTTTATCTTTCACTATATCTTTAAATTTAAATTCCAATGTTTCTATTTTGGCTGCACAGTGACTCAGTAGTTATCATTGTCGCCTCACAGCTGGAAGATCTTTGGGGTGCACCCCAACCTGGTCCTGGGATCTTTCTGTGTGGAGTTTCATGTTCTCCCGGTGCAGTGTGGGTTTTTACAGGGTACTTCCACTTCCTCCCACAGTCCAAAGACATACTGAGATTAATTGGTGATTCTAAATTGTCCGCAGGTGTGAATGTGAGTGTGATTGTTTGTCTCTACACTGGAAAAAATGCCCCTCTCAAATCAAGAAAAAAACTTATTTCAATTAACTTTTACCTTGAAATAAGTGAAAACATCTGCCAATAGAACAAGTGAAAAATGGTTTGGTAAGATTTCTTGAAATATGATATTTAGAATCTTGAAATCTCAAAATTAGCTGGGAAAACTTATTTTAAGCTATATTTTTACCAGGATTGTCAAGCTTAGTTGTCTTAAAATGAGCCAGATATGCTATTTAAAAAAAAGCAGTTTTTCACACAAAATAGATTTTCGCTTTCCTCTTTTCCCCTCGTGACCCTAATGAGGATTAAGCGGTGTATAGACAATGGATGGATGGATGTTTCTATTTTGCTTTTATTTCTTTTTAAACACCTTAATTCTTTATATGAGGCACTTTGAATTGCCTTTCTATATGACATGCATTGTATAAAGACATTTTCTTTTACAGTTGACAGTACTGGAGTTGCTCACCTTCCTATTATATGAATTTACCACCACAAATTGTGTTGATGGTTGACTGACCTGAGCTCTAAACCCTGACACTAAACACTGCACCATGTGCTGTGCATAACCAAAAGCTTTGCACATGAACCAACAAAGAAAACATTTGGAGTGTTTTTAGAGGTACCCCTCCCAAAAAACTAATAATGGAAATGGTTGTGTCAGCGCTTTGGTCATGCTTAAAGGATGGTATGATTAATTATTGTTCATTATTTGTGTTTTATCCTTCCGTGCTGACTACAGCTGGAGCCCGGATTATGTTTTCGGGTTGTACCTCCATCTTATTCTCGTGAACAGAGTATCTCTTGAACGTTTCTTCAAATTTTCCACAAACTTTCACCTAAACTCAAGAATGAGTGAACTGTTTAGAATTAGGTGGTCAAAAGTCATAACTTTCAAAACAAATTTTTGTCCATAACTCAAGAATTCGCATGGAATTCTGACAAAATTTCACCCAAATGTTTAATGGTATAAAACAAAGAAGTGACATCATATTATACACAGAAGGTCGAAGGTCAAGCCTCGACAGCTATGGATGTAAGCTACAGTTTGACGAGTTAGCAAAGGAATAGAACCATGAAGAGGAATTCTAGTTTTTAACACTAAAATTGAATGTTTATTCTTATCAGCCCATTTATCTTGTAAGTTCTACTAAATAGAACAGCCTGTCATGTTAAGTTAACGCAGTAATGATGGCCATTATAACAAATCTGTGCTTTATTTAACTATATTTATGTTTTCCAAACTGTTTGTTTGGCTTCAATATATGTGGAATAGATGCCTATATTGTGAATTTAATCATCACTGTAAAGGTTCAAGAAGTTATATACAAAGACATGAATGTTTTACTGGAGTTCTTGCAGAACTCTTTTAAAGTTGTAGTCTTCAAGATTTAAATGCCAAACATGAGTCACCCTGCTTGCTGTTCTGGCTCGTAGGAGAACTCATCAGTTTTCCCTGGGTGCCTGGCCCCAGATCTGATGTTCACTGGAACCTGCTTCATGTACGGAACAACGCTAACTGCAGAGAAACCACATCTGGAGTGTGGTCTGGATATGTGTATCACATTTTGGAGGTAGGCCAGTCTACTTGTCTGTTTGTTGGTGACACCACAGGCCATTAAGCGAATGACGTTGCTATGGCACCGGGACACTCTTCATCTACCAATCTGGGATGGTTTTTGTTCCCACTGCATTAAGATAAAGCCAGAAGACATCTGTGGTCAGACTGTTGCGGTTTACTTTTTGCATGTTTTTTGGTAGCTTAAAACAAATGCAGAGTAAATTGACCTCACACCAATCTGTATAGCTGTAGATTAAGAATCTTTGGCATGACAGTGTGTAAACACTAGAACCACCCAACACGGCTGACCAGCTTCACCCTGTGGTTATTGCATGATGATGACTTCAGAGCTGATCCAATGCAGCACCCCACAGCAAGAGGTAAACACTTACCCAGTGAACAAAGCTTCATTGTATCGATGGTAGCCCATGTGTAAACTGTTAAACAGTGATTTCCGTCATGCTACACGAAATACACAAGAAAAAAGCACCATCTGTATCAGGATAGTAGTTGTTTGAACCTAAGACCACTTTAAGCATCCAAATCACCTCACTGTGGATGTCACCAGTAAAAGTAACATGTTTCAGCTCAAGGAGCAGATGTTGGATTCATTACATCTGACACGATGTCCATACGGTGTGAGTACATTGGAAAGGGCGAGTGGGTTGGAGTCCCAGTGTATACAACATACATATGCAGTTGTAAACAAACATTTACATGCGCTTGTATATGTCATGTATATCAGGGCTGCATTGAGTTTCCAGTGACTTCTATAGTGCTTAATTTTCTATAATGGAATCATGAAACACATGCGTCTTTGTCACAAAAAATTGTTAAATAACTAAATCATGAATTTTGATTGTCTCGTATATTTATTCCAGGTCTTCTGGAACAATGACAGTGACAACCCTACTGGGTTAAAACTATAGTCACAGTAACTTTAATTATTAGTTTAGGTGATATAGAAAGCTGTCTTACTACAATTTTCTCTGGGATGACCTCGTAACTTCTTGTGAGTGATTATGATTGACTACAGCTGGTGACTCCTCTTAGGCACTTTAAACTGAACCATTTGATACACTCATCAGACTCAGCCACAAACATTACTAATCAGAGAAGCTCAACAAATATCTGAAAAAGCAAATCACTGACTAAAACAAGAAAGTCACTTGGAGCCAATCCAAAGCAGTTACAGATCCCAAAATCATCTGTGCAAACAACTGTTTGTAAGCATAAAGTGCACGGTGCAGTTGTGTCACGGCTAAAATCACGAAGAGAACACAAGCTGTCTATGGTGCTAAAAGACAACTGCTATAAATTAGAAGCTGCTGGAACACAGGGGTCATTGTCCAGAGTCAAGCATGTTATACATCGCCATGGGCTGAGAAGCTGCCCAGCGAGAAGGAAGACTTTTCTCTCAGAGGCTTAAGGCTTGACTGGCATTTTCTACTGTTCACATGGACAAAGAAGAGGCCTTCTGGAGAAAAGCTCTGTGGTGAGATGAAACAAAAATTTTGCTGTTTGATTACATGCATATTATTCAGGAAAACCTAGAATCATCAATCAGATGGTTGGGTCTTGGACACAGTTGGGTGTTCCAATAAGAAAATGACCCTTAACACACATCAAAAGTGTTCAAAAATGGCTAAATCAAGCTAGAGTTAAGATTTGAGACTGGCCTCCCCAAAGTCCTGACCCCGTCAAGACCCTGTGGACTGTGAATAAAGAAGTCTGTGTCAAAAAGCAAAAGTTTAAAAAAGCTAAACTTCGCTAATTCTGTTTGGAGACAAGGATACATCTAGAAACTTGACAGAAACTTCTGAACAGTTAACCAAAAGTTCCTAATTTAGGTAATAATGGCCAAAGGACATTAAACCAAATACTGGCATTATTGTATGTATATTTTTGACTGTGCAGGCTTTGTCAAGACACATGTGTTCCAAAGATTCCATAATAGAAAATTCAGAGTTATACTAGTCATTGGAAATTCAAGACTACCACGACATACACGGCCTTTATATGATAGAAACTTGCATTTCTATCTCTCTCCTGCAAAATTATTTAAAACTCTTTGACCAGTTTACATCACTAAAACACAGCAGTTTCAGCTGTAATTTTGCATGACATTCATTACTGACAGATTGTCCTCCTTGTTTAATACTGAAGCAATTTCCGCTGTATACTTTCTGTATCGCCTGGGCTGATGTGTAATGTGTAAAGTGCATGTAGGAGAGAATGTTTGACTATTTATCTAAGAAATTTTTGAAATGTTTAATATTTGAAACCAATCCAGCGGATTAATCCACTGGTGTCGAAGATGGATTTTTCTTGTGCAGTGCTTGTTTCCATGGTCCCATGCTAGCCTAAATAGAGTATTGCAACTGATTTGAGTTGCATGGCTTTTCTAAAATGGGTTTTACAGCAGAGGAAATATGGTCATTAAGTTTTAGAGCACAGAAGTAATGAGTGAATAAGGCCTCAGCAGCTTGGAATTTAATATACTTCTCTTTTTAGTGAGTTGATAGGGTTTCTTGTGGTGACCTCTTTATCTTTATCACTCCATTTCCCTTCTACCAAAGCCAAATGTCAGAGTGGATTGTAGTTTGATGATTTGCCAACGGTGCTAAAGCCATAAAAGAAGGGTCTTTTCTAATCCTTGGTTAAGATTATTTGTTCTTGTGTGAAAATCTGAACTTTGCAGCATGTCAGGTGATGTAATGTGACATAAAGAGGATTCAAGCTCTCAGAGAGTTTGATGCATGAAGCAAATCCTCCTCTTGAGCTTAACGTTATCAGGCTCATCATCAGCCAGTCTGATTGGTCAGTGAAAGAGAAACCTTGATTTTATTCATGCTTCTTTGTGAGCTTCTCTCCACATTTAAACACATTGGCTGAATAATCGACCTTAAAACCTAAAAAACCTTAATGTTTGATAAATTATGTTGCCGTCTACAGCTAAAATAACCACATCAAATATAGGAGGAACTAATCATTTAACACATTTTTCAATCATGACCCAGGTCACACTCAGTCGGCTATGCTACTGTTCCGACTATACCGCAAACTATAAATGCTAAATAATTTTTTTCCATCTGGAAAAAGGCAAAAAGAAATTACAGCCTGTCAAACATACGTGTTAAACAGAGCCAGCAGTTTAAAGTTATATTAATGACAGTTAGTTATGTGTCACCTCTACAGTCTTCGCAAAAGTCTATGTTCAATCTTTGCTTTTTTGGCAAAAACACCATCAGAAACAGGCCAGAGGAGGAATACCAGACATGAGCTAAAATAGACATTTAGACTCGCAAATAAATTGGGAAAAACACTGCTCTCATCCAGAATACACTTTCACTTCCCAAACAGACTTGTCAGCTGGGCTTTTTTGGTCTTAAATCAAACACGGAAAGAATAGTACCATGCAAAACATCTTACAGCATTAGGTCAGTGTCCTCCTGATGTTTGGATTGTAATTAATGATTTACTTTAATCATAAAAGTCCAGAGCGCTTCCAGATTTTCCATGTTTTTGGACTTGTTCAGTGTGTGTGTGTTTTTTTTCAAGTACCTGATGAGTTTAATGAAGAAAACAGATGTCCTCATTCATCGACGAAATCAGAATTCCAGCATGTATGACACAGGAATATTTTAAGTTGCCTTTTGTTATTAATCTTGTCGTTATGCACACTAAGACAATGGCATCTTAAGCATGCTCTGAGAAAAGCAAATGATATTTCAATTGTTTAATCACATTTGAACAATTTAGTGAACTTATAAACAAACTTGCTCCACTGAGTTCATATCCAAATCTTGCCAATTATTCTGTTTACCTGCTGCACCAGCTTCATTTGTTTACATGCAGTTATGTGATGTTTGTTCATCTGGTGCTGCCACCTTTGTGTGCCGGCAACATTTTGAGAATAACAAGTTAGGTAATGAGTAATTAGGTTGGGATCTGACATTTAGGAAACTCAGTAGTGAAAAGCACATTTATTCAAATGCTGCTCCAGTGTGCATTTTTGAGGTATTTGTACTTAAGTATTTCCATGTTTTGCTACTTTATATCTCCACTCCCTCAAATTTCAGAGGGAAACATTGTACGTTTTACCTCACTACATTTATCTGACAGTTCTAGTCTCTTCCAAAATGAAGGCTTTTCTAAATGGATGATAATACAAGCTTCTAAAAAACAACAGATTCTTAAAGATTAAATCAATGGCTTCCAACTTTTTTGGCTGTTGATGTCCTCCAAAAAGCAGTGTGTAGTCGGGGTCACATTTCAGACATCTATGAGTTGTGAACAGCTTCAACAAATAGTGATTTTTTTCCCTCTTAACATCTCCTGTGATCTTCTTTCCATAACTGTTCAAATGGTCCAATATCTCACCAAAAAATCCAAGATTAGACACAAAGTCCGAAAACTGAAAACAGATTTGTGTATCAGAACTTTGTTTTTTCTTCTTCCCTCCACCATTAATCATCTGACGTACTCTCAGATTTATCTGCCGTCCCTGTATATAAAACTGTATATAAAACAGTTCAAAGTAGATCCACCTGCAGCAGCTACAACAGCAACAAGCTGCTGACGCTTCAGTATTTGTAATCTAATGATGTCATATATGATAATTCATCAGTCTGACGGACCAAACCAGGACTTAAAACTACATTTTGCCGCTAATGTTTATGTACTTTTCTTAAGTAGGATTTTTCTTGCTGAACTTTGGTCTGTAATGGAATATTTTTTCATTGGTACTTTGAATGAAGTAAAGGATCTAAATATTTTCTCCACTATTCTTTTGTTTCCCATTATTTCTCCATCAATAATGCTTTGCTCCCATTAGTCTTCACACAACGTTGACGACTCATTTTATGATTGGCCTAAATAACTGAGAAGACAATGGTTGTATGCTGCACATCGGCATCTGAAGTGTGTGTTGGCACTGACTGTATGAAGGTAAATTACTGGCATGACAAAGGTAAGTCATAGCAGACGCAGGAATTGTGAAGAAGATGCTTGGGCACAAATGGAAATAATTTCTACTTGGCTGAAAAAGTCGAGCTTATCCATTGCTGTATGACTCTACTTCATAATTCAAGTGAAAATATGCTTTCAGCCTGAGCAAACCTTTAACAGCTGATATTGTTTGCATGCCTGACATAACTTCAAGGGAATCAACATGAGGGAATATGAGCGCTAATGGTGGACGTCACTGCTATGAAGGATACTGTGTGTCTTGGAAAGCAGAAGCCATTAGCATGCATGCAACAGCCCGGTCTGTCAGGTTTGTGTCTGAGAGAGTAATGACTTTGGCTGGAGCTCGTGCCAGTAAAAGAAAAAAAAAAGCACCTCTGCACAACCTCTTCTACTTGAAATCCCAAAAATGTGTCCCAGGAAAGAACAAAAGGATGGACAATGTCAGCACTGTCAGCGCTGAGGTGTTTTTTAAGTAATGGCTGGACATGTTGAGCCAAGATGAGTCGGTGCACAGGTGTCTGGAAAAGGATGTATCCTGTTAGTGATGAAGCTCGGTGCTGCGTTTATCTATCTGTGAAACAGTTAATCAGTCGGGAGGTAATGAAGTTGTCCTAAAGTGAATATATTTGGTAAACGAAGAGAAGGAGGTGGTTTTTCATTATTGCCTTACAAGGAATTTGCAAAAATGTGATGAATATGTTTCCCCACATGGAAATAAAAACGTGGTGATACAGGCTAGACTTGTTTTGGCACAGCTTTAGGACATTGGAAACCCGTAAAAGAAATATTAAAGCTGCAAGATGTTGCTGTTACTTTTAAAAGCACATAGTTTGGATTTAGTAAAAAACTCCTTCACTCCTGTGAAGATGAATGTCGCAAGGGTCAAATCTATCAGCTCCTGTTTACAAAAGCACAGCTCAGTCAGTCATTTAAAGTCTCTCCGGCATGACCGACTGTGACAATCATCCAGGCGATCTGACTGTGGAGCTGCTCAGACTAACAACCTGGTGTTTCTTTGCTCCGTGTGATGCCGACAGCTTTCTCATTTCTTTCCTTCCATTCACAGTTTGCCAGGCGCAGCCATTTCCAGATTATTCATGGAGCCAATGACACCGTAATGTCTTGTTCCTATTTTTTTGTGGACACATGCTGATAGTTGCTGTTTTCTCTTCTCACTTGCCTCAACGTTTTCTGGATGACTTGCTTAAGAGCTAAAAAATAAAAAAAAAAATCAAATACTAATGTTACTGACTAGTGTTGAAAGCCAATGAGCTGAAAATTAGAGCTGCAGAGAACAGGTAATTATGCCGGTATGTGGTGTGCTCTTCCTCACTCTGTTCCTTGACTGTTACAGATAAGTACGCTCCATATCCATGCGAATGCTTGGCAGACAGTTCAATTCCTTCTGGATGAAGGGGGGGTCTCACTCTCTCTCTCTCTCTCTCTCTCTCTCTTTCTGTGTGAGTGTCTCTTTTCCTCTCTCTCTCTTTTCCTTTGCTGGCAACAGCATCCGTACTGTTGGCAGGAGTGACCAGAATAAAAACAGCAACACCAGACATAGAGGAGGAAAAAAGCAAAGTGATCCATTGAACCAGAGTCTTTGCCCTCCTTTAATTACACCGACTCCCATATCTTTTTCACGTTTTTTTTTTTTTTTTTCACCCAGTGTTTGAGACTTCGGGGCTAGTAGTGGTAATTAGCAAGGAGAGAATAAAACCAGCTGATCGGGAGAGGGGTGGTGCATTTTGGAGCGAGATGGCTAACAGAAACATTCTGTTGCTCTTCTGTGGACTCTTCCTCTTAGCACTGCTTCAGCCCTCTCTACAAGGAGGTAAGTGAGTGCTTGCAGGTGAACGGAGCTCTAATCTTTGCTCATCAGTCACAGACTCAGAGCAGGTGCACTTTTTGACTGTTCCTGTGACCTAAAACTAAACATCATAAGTAATTTAAAGTTTTGTTGATACTCATTAGCTGTAAGTTATCAGGGAGTACCGAATTTAAATGAAACCTTTGATGTGAGAAATAAATTATGCATTATTTAAATTTGTTGCAGTGTATGAAATAAAAGCAGTTTAAGACTAACTTCTTTTTTTTTTTCTTACTTTTGGCCAAATCCCAAATACATTATATTTGGTTTGGTGGTTTTACTTTACTGATACTGATTCTAGTTTTTATGAAATCTCCATATGCTAATATTTCCATTGCATCACTGCTGTAGAAGACATCATAATAGACGCAAAGCAGGTTGATCTTTACCTCGTATTTACATCACATTTGTCACATGACATGTCCATTGATGCTAAGTTAGTAGTGAGGTTCAGTAGCTGTCTAGATATTTCTGACTTTGAAGCACATAAACCTGCATCCTAACTTTATTATAATGTAGTCCTGGCAATGTTATTAGCATATGTGCAAGCCAAATTTAAACTATTAAGCAAGCATTTGTGCTCTAAATGAGTTTTTAATGCATTTGTGATGGTGAAACTGGCTCCTACATGCACACACCTATGCACATCTATGTTTACATGGCTGAAAGTCCTGAAAAAATGTCAGGAAGAAGAGGTTCCAGCTGGCTCCTCTGTCTTCCCTGTAAAACCGCATAGTTTAGATTCACCTCTGATGAACTCCTGGATGGACAGACTGCACGTGAGAGTCACCCTGAAAGCTCTGAGCAGCTCTCCTTTTGCAACCATTTGAAGGGTTAGTTTCGAGTGCAGTTTGAAGTTGTGTCTTATCTGTATGAGACAGAGAGGGAGAGAGGTTGTGAGAGTGCCTTTCCTTCCACTATCATTCAGTTAGTGAGTTTGCTTTTTTCTCCTCCTTCTGCACGACTTCGATTGGTTCTCCGTCTCTGTGTGTTGGCTGAGATTCTCTGAGTTATTCAGCCCCCAACTGGAAAACATGTTAATCATCTGGGACTTGGTATGCTGCAGTCGAGTCCATTTTTTGTTGTATTTATTTGCTCAGAAGTCACAGTTGTTTGTATTTCTTATCTTTCAGTGTCCAAGTGGCCTTTCAGACGCAGTTTGATTAAGTTGTTAGATTCCTAAATTGAACATTTGGTGCATAGCTGTTTCATCTGCCTTTAAAAAAAAAAAAAAAAAAAAATTCAGTGACAAAGTTTATCAAGTCTGTCTTTGTCAGGTCGTAGATTGTGTCATCAAAAATCTCCTTCTTCTCCCCGTCTCATGGCTCATTTATCATTTCTTCTCTTGCACCAGCTGTATTTCTGTTCAGATTTTGAGGTGCTTTCAGGCAAAATATATAGCAGGTAAAGGAGCCAACAAATATCAATATTGGCTTAGCAGCACAACTTTGATCTCAAGTGAGTGTTGAATCCATCCATATCAAAAATTTCTTTGGAGCTCAAACTGGTTCCATCTGTTTCTGTGCACTCTGACCTGAAAAAAACCCTCTGGGCACGATCCAAAGGTAAATTATCTGTGAGTAACAAGAACCTCATTAACAACCAATCCACCCATTTAATGCCTCTGCCCAGAAAACACCTCTTTTACTAAAGAAATACACCCTTTTGAATTGTGACTGAGGGCCAAATCTGTCTGAATGCTTTCTGTCGACAAGTGTAAATGAGTTATGGACCTATAGAGGAAACATCTGGGATGGGCTTTGTTAATGTGCCATGCTGGCCTATGACCTATAGAAAGTGTTGGTTGGTTCATCTTTGTATGATGAAGGATGCAGGAGACCCACTTTACATTCTACCAGTGAAAATGTGTCAGATGCATTGACCTATTTACATGTTTTTCTTAACAAAATAAATTTGTACTGTTGCAGCTTCTGCTCAGTTGCATCTATTTTTCAGTGCTACATTAGACAACTGATTCACAAGCCTCAGCACATCAGCTTTCCCGTCCTGTTTCTTACCTTGACGCATATTGCATATCTCCAAACAACCTCAACAACCAACTGGACTTGTGTCAAAGTCATTAGTTTGGCTGAAAGGACAAACACAGTTAATGACACAACGCTGATGGGCAGAAATTTGGCTTTAAGCTCAGATGAAAAAGGGAAAAAACTTTTCTGTTCCCTCATAGTCTCAGAAGAATTATAGAGGTTGTGTGATGTTTTCTTTAGTACGGCTGGAAGCCAGTTTGCCTCATTTGGCATCGGCCAAGATCAGCCCTGAGGAATTTAATACATTAATCAGTGACACTTGCCTGGCTGTGGGTGAAGTTGAAAGAAATCAGCGCAGATTGGATGGCAAACGCTGGCTGTCACAAAACGCCAGTTGTGAATGGCAGCACTGCTGGTGGGCACCTTGTCTTCATACCCGTAGCAACCGGGCTTTATTGATCACGTGTTGTGAACACCTCTCAGGCTCTAATCCCTCTGCTGGCAGGGTTGAGTGCCAACCACAGCACAGTGGATTTATGTGACATATAGGCATCCCAGCGCTCACCGGCTCCACACTGCAAATTAAGAAACATACCATTTGAGGTACTGTCTGAACGGCACACAGATGTTGCTTTCTTCACAGAGGCTTTCTTCAGCTTGCTTAGCGCTGGATCCACAACAGCATTTTAATTTGTTGATGTTGAGTGGTTTGGTGTAATTTGCAGCGAGGTGACTTCATTCAGTACACATTTGGGTAGGAGCTGTTTGGTTACAGGCACTGATTGGGTTTGCTATTGTGAAAGACCCGTTATTCCATGTATACACGTCTTGCACTGGCACAAATCCTGAGAAAGCTGCGGAGATTGGATAGTTGCATCCACGTTTTACATAAAAGCGTGTTGCCATGCACTCTCTGCATTTCAGTTTCTATCCAGAAGCGATTAAGAAACCTGTTGGCTGAAAAATTTTCCTGTCAGAGTCTTTATTGTAACTACTGTTAAGAGTGCTGTAAGGATCAGACCAGAAGTTTAGAACGGATGAGTTGCTTTAAAGCACATAAATCCAAAAGGACTGCACTCCAAATGTCTGGGGCACAACTTCTTAGCGCAATACACGTGGTTTTTATTGGTAGTCCTACCTTTGTAAATCTACGTCCTGTTTAAAGCAGTGCTTCTTAACTAGATGGCCGACTTGCCGATTTGCAATCTAATATGCTCACGACTCAAACGCCTACAGGTTTCTCACAAAGCTTTCACTTATGTAGATACGACATGTGTACAACCGCAGTGAGGGTGTTCGCACCACTGCTCGAAACACATATCAGTGAATACTTTGCTCTTTGGTTGTGGGGAAATGTCGGTCCTAGCATCTTCCAGTCAGATGTTTGGTCTGCGATCTGCCAGTGCCAAGTGTTCAACAAAGAAGCACATTAACAGAGATGATTCATTCCAGCCACTCTGCAAGCAGCCCTCACCAGGCTGTGAGCTGCTGGGAGCGCTCAGGCCAGGCCAGCAATCTGAAATGGCTCCTGTCAGGAATGTTTTCATCCTCACCGGCCACCGCTAATGTCCAGCGTCTTCTAGGTTTACAAGCAACATGACAACATGAGCACAACATTATTGTTTTTTTATAAATATGAAACCATTACTGATGAAAAAAGAGGTCGTAATAAAATTAAATTCTGATTAAACACATGACGTCAGTTTAATCAAAATCCTCTGGAATGAAAACATTGTATGCTGTGTTGCATTAGTCCCTTTGTGGGGAATTGGAATTAGATTTTTGCAAGCAGTGGTGGGAGCAAACATGGCACCCTGAGGCATTTACAATCATTGGTCTGAACCAAACACAACTGCTTTTTTTGGTCAGATTTTAGCAACACAACTACTGGAGAACATTTCCCAAATACAGTTCATAAAATGTCTGCAGGCAGCATTGGACTGGTCATGAAGATTTTGCTCTCTTCACATAAATCACAGATTTTATGCCTTCATCCTGTGTTTGTCCTCGCCAGGATAAAACCAAAGTGTAAATGTCAATATTGTGTCATAAATCTGATTGATGATTCCTCACTTTTTATGCTTTGTTCTCTTATTTCAGGGAGTTCATTCCAAAGCGCAGCATAACATTTTTTTAAAGCAGAAACTCTCTTTGTTTCCTCTATTAAATATTTTTCACAAATCGACAGAGTTCAGTCAAATTGTTGGTATTTTCAGGTGGTGTATCAGTTCATTTTTTTAGGAAATGCCAAGCAGTGAATGCAGTCATTTATGGTGCTTTTGACATTTAATAACCGTATCAGCCCTACTGGGATCTGATCGCATAAATCAGTCTCTGGAATGAAGTCGTAAGATGAACAGTTTGTTCCATTAGCTTGTAGGGATTTCACATGGTTGATGGTTATCTTCAACCATGGCTTATTCCTCCGTCATGTTCTACTCCACGGCGCTCACACAGGAGAGTCTGCAGCTGTTCCAAATTCCTTTTTTTTTTGGTTTCAAAGGCATGACTTTCCTAATCTTGTAACGATCCCTTGTCAGCTTCCAGTGGAAAGCCTTCACCCAAGACACCGAAAGGCAAACCATGACAGGAGTTTAATCTGGTCTCCTCACCTCCCACTAATGTTCTGCTTTAGGGAAGTGTCACTAAAGATGAGGTTGGGCAAGTCTAGAAAGGGAAGGTAGAATCATGCGGGTGCGAGAATAAGATGGATTTTATGTTATACATTTTTTTTTTGGTTTCTGAGATGCTTCTCACATTTTTCGCCTCCACCCTCCTTCACGCTGTGGAAAACAGTGCAAAGGGTGACTGATAGGCCAGCTGTCACATGTCTGATAACGGGAGATGTGAGGGTGCCAGGAACCACAGTGTTTGCTTCACTACTCCGTTGCTCTGGTTGCCGTATGAGAGCTTTCCATAAAGAAACAACCAAACCTCCTCTTGTGGGACAGTGGTTTTGGATACATATGAACACAGCAAACACTTGCTAGTTTGCCAAAACATTTTTTTTATTAGCGGTGCACTGTGTGTACATGTGAGGTGGTTGGAGCAAAGTAAACACCACAGCGTAGTTTTCCTCAGCACTTCCCAAACTGTGTCCTGTTATCGTAGATGGTTCTGCAAGTCTTTGGAGAAGGTAATTCCATAATTCCCTTTTTTTCTGAGGGTGCATGTGTGAGTATTGCATGTGGACTCACAGGAGTTTGTTTTGCCTGCCTAAGAGTCCAGCAAATTGTTCAGTCAACTCCAATTATTAAACAACCACAGCAGAGTGGCGGGGAAATGTCACATTACTCACCAGCTGCAAATGAAAGACAACTAAGCTTTTTCAAGTCACAAAGAGTAATTGTAAAAACTGCTATTAACACGGAAATTACCATGGAAAAACCCGTCATTGGCTTTCGTTTGATTTAACAACAAAAACAGGTTCTGACTTATAATTTCCTACCTTCTCTGCTACCCAGGCATTATTTTTGGGCCCAGTAACCCAGATCCTCCATAAAATGAAGTGTATAGGCCAATATAAATGTTCCACTTCTTCTGTAATTGTGATAAATTCATGAATCACAAAAGGGTTTTCTGTGCCAATACTAATGCAGATCAATTAACTTGCCAGCTAAACAGCTGATAAACATGTCACTTTCTACTTTCCAGGCTGATGCTCAAAACATGACATTATGCTAAATTAAACATACGAGCTCCTCCCACTTGTTGGCTTGTGTCTTGTGAACTATGTCATTTTATCAAAATTCAAAACAAGGGAACCAGAGAAACTAAAACACTTGCATGCACATATGTTGTATATGGAAATGATTTTGATGTAAGACTTTGAGCTTTTCACACCCCATCGAGTTGTTTAAGTGCAAATTTGAGTCCTCTGGAAATCAAATTCAAAAGATTTTCTCAGCAACTGTGCTCACTTGTTAGATGTGGGTTTTAACAACAGTGTGAAAGTGGTCACAAGATTATCTCTCCTAAAGAAACTGAGTTGTTAAAAAATATATATTTCTGGTGGATATAACTTGTCAACTACACATGATATGTTATGATCCTGAAATTTTCCACATAGCTGCAACCAGCATTTTTGAAATACTACAATAAGTTGTGTAACTTCAGCGAAGAAACTGTTTTATCAAACAATACCTATCACCATCGTTGTCTGTCTAAAACCTCTGATTAATGACGTTCAGTTATGCTGTCTGGGGTTGAAAATCACAAAAATATCAAAAGATCTGACAGGTTGATGGACAGTGGGCATACCTGAAAATAAAATATTATAGTTCCAGACAAAAAATACACATTATAATGAAAAATGTTGAATTCTTTTCTCTGGATGGTTCTTCAGTTGCAAACACACATTTAGCATGTGTTAACCCAGCAACCATGTCCCAGCATGCTTCCACATGGCCTGAAAATTGGGCGGCCCAAGTGGGAACCATAATGTTTGTACACCAGCTCCATATACGTAAACCCTTTACGTATGCTTGCATGTGGCATGTATGTTAGCAATTATCCTCAAGACCACGTAAGACACTGTACAGAAGTAGCTTTTTGCCCTTTCTTTATTCTCTTTAGTGTCTTTACTTAGTTTATTTAAGCCACGTCGGCCTGTGAAGTGCAGTCTTGACTCAATTAACCTCAAAACTTGTCTCTCTTGACACGTTTCAACTCCCCGTTGCTTCTACAGTGTGGGCTGAGAATGTGGATCACCTGCTGGGCTCATGAACAGCAGCTCAGGTGAAGATGGCACATTTATACAACCTGGTCCTTGCAGTGAGTGGAGTGATGTTCCCATTCTCCTCCTTTATTTTAAACCCAAAAGGAGGTTTAGCAGTAGCTGTTTGATTGGGAGTAGTATCTTGTGACCACAGTGACACAATTCCAACATCAAGCATCAATGAGCCCTTTAAAGAAGGCAGGAGAAGAGGATGGAGGCACAAGTCGGCAACAGGACTCATTATTCTTACATATGAAAAGTGAAAGATTAAATACAGAATCTTAGTAAGCGCACAAACATGATGCGTTTATGACTGAGCTGCTGCAGAGAACACTTTGAAGTATAAAAATATACATGACATGTAGAAAAACCTAAAACTCTGAAGGTAAAATGCATTGTTGTTCAGTGGAGTTCTGCATTGAAAGCACCAGAGTGAGTCACGATCTGGTTGCTACAGCTTCAAAATTAAAAACTACCAAGAGACACATTTATAGAGTGCAACTGAGTCGCCCAATGAGACGCTTCCCTGATCGCAAGACGAGCTGTGATTGGTGGACGAAGTTTCACAGCATGATGAAAAACTCTTGGAACTTGTCAAGTCTAAGCTTCATTTCCACTTCTTGGTTAGGTTCGGGAAAACATCACATTTTTGTTGGCACTTTTACATTAACTTCTTGTCGGAAGCTTGGTTAAGGTTAGGCACCAAAATTACATGGTTAGGTGAAGGAAAATAGTATGCTATTAGTTCCAAAACAACACTTTCCGTGTTTAAATCTTCCCCTCCATTTTATGGATCATTACGCCCAAACTAATACATCATTCACTGGCTGAAAATGAGCGTCCATAAATTTGAAATGTGTTTGTAAAACTTTACAAACTAGCAAAAAACTGAAAATGCGTAATAAGAATGTGGTTTAGCTGTATATGTAATTTCTGGTAGACAGAACTGTCCAGTCCAGGCGTGTTAACGAGACTCAGTCGCCAACAGATGCATTAATGTTTACTGAACACGTGAACATGAGTCAATGAACGGAATCTTCTAGTTAAATCATGCGCAACATTGGAATTGCCAGCGTCCTTTTTCAATTCATTGGGCAGCATAAAAATGTTTAGGCGCGGCAATAAAGTATTAGAATGTTTGGAAAAACTCTGCACGCCGTGATTAACATGCAAAATATGGCAGAAAGTGTCCGTATCTCACTCCCAAACCATGAACCTTCCATATCCCTTTGACTTATTTCTTTTTTGCTGATGACTGGCTGTATTCCTAGCTTACTGACACCCCATCTACTACAGCTGGACCACATTCAAGTCGAAAGTAGAATGGTGATAAATTAAAATCACTGTCAAGATTCCTGTGAGTGCATGTACATCATCGCCCTCTTAATGCACTCACAGCACTCCACAGTAACCGCAACGGTGAAAAATACGCACTACAGGCCATTCAGTGTGCAACAGTCATTGCCCTGAAACTGATAGCAAGAAGGCGTATTTCTTATCGGATCCTGTTGCAAACAGTAATTTACCGATGCTTCCCTGACTTTTTCATACCATTTGTCTTAACAAGTTCAAAAACCTTAACATTTCTTCCTCTGGTCCAAAGGAAATAACTTGCAGCAGACAGATTTGTACACATGAGGCAAAGTTGTTTCTGTAAGATCAGATCACTAAGTCACACAAAGTGATTTTTAAAATTTTTTTGCATGTTTTTTTAATTTGTAAGCGTAAATCATAACACAGACACTTAGGGCAAACTTTTGACCCAAAACATCTGTAAAATAAATTCTGCCTCGTCTGATCTCTCATGCTCTGCAAGTCAATCTTGTCCATCACGCACATTCCAGCTCATTCCCATGACCCGGTTGAGTTTACAAGTAATGTAAGTGGATGCTGATGAAGACAATTATAACTATCAAGAAAAAATCTTCAAATTTTTTGATTTATGTCAGGTCACTTGGCAGAGGTCAGTGTGTGCCTTATTTGATGCGTGGTCTCAGTGAACCTGATGCACTCTGTAGCAGCGGCACAGTAGCTCGATGGGATTCAGAGCGAAAAGGAAAAGTGGAGCAGACACACTCCCTCTTGCCTCACTTGCAGTGCCGAGACAGGAAATCCTCCTTTTGATTGTAAAATGAGGGAGCAGAATGGAGAACAAACAATCTGCAGCCGCCGTGTGGTGCCTGAACCTGAGATCTGTGCTGTGGAGCTCACATTAACTAATACATGCTCACATGTATCAGCGGCAGTGACTTTGCCACTTCCTAATAAGGTACAGAACCCTGAATGTTATCCTCATTTCTGTTTGCAGGGTTCAGTATTACAAGGCCAAACCACGAGAAATCTGATCAGCTTTACCTTTGTCCAACTCCAAACGCTTTCCAGTTAGGTTGTATTAAGAGACGCACTGTCTGTTCATTCATGGAGTCATGTTTTGTGTGAAGTGAAGCTAACTCTTCCCATTTACACTTGTGCTGGAAATTCTCCTACATTACACATGATTGTACTGAATTCTCGGCACTCGACCCAGGACTAAAGAAAAGATTTTTGCTCTTAATCACAAACAAATGTTTTTATCATCAGATGTTAAGTGCCGTTTTGGAGTATCTCATAAAATATGGCAACGCTGTCCTGGCTAGTTTCAACATAAACAACTCAGAGTTATCAGCACGTTCAACTGCTGCAGCAAAGAAATGCAGATTCTCATCTTGCAGTCAACCCACACTTGGTTCCATCCACTGATCAGCACTGACTGTTCTGTTTTTTTAAACTGCAGCTGCCAAATAGAAAGAATCCCAATGTTACTGCGGCACAAAACCATTTAATATGTCACAACTTGTTAGTGAGATGGCCAAACCCTTCTTCAATGCTGGCGTACTCATTAAACTGCACAGATTTGTACTTTTTTTGGCATTTTTCAGTGGCACGTGTTGTGAATTTTCATTCAGCTAGATCGGACAGTAATGCCTTGTAATGTTCTTCCCCTAATGGCCGCACTCAGTGGACAGAACTCGAAGCCCAGTTTTTGCACAGTGTTCTCTAATAAACACATGAACACCTTTGACATGTGGTTTAAATTAATTGGCCTCCCAACATATGTAAGAGCCATTAAATATAATAATTGTAGTCTTGCAGCCCCATTCTTTCATTCGTACTCTGGTTTTGTGATACAAACCAGGTTTTTCCCTTGAAAAATGTAACTTTGTAGTTCTGGCCTTAGCTCACCAGTCCCGTCGGCCCAGAACAACTGGAGTCATTTTATCCTCCCTTTTCTTTTATTTCTGTTGTTGTTCCTAGCACACATGAGGCCACC
The DNA here is from genome assembly GCF_022539595.1 of Amphiprion ocellaris. Lineage (NCBI taxonomy): Eukaryota > Metazoa > Chordata > Actinopteri > Pomacentridae > Amphiprion > Amphiprion ocellaris. Next base: position 7,387,540 of record NC_072772.1, read on the forward strand.
ATGTCTGGAATCCAGAACGACCATCTCAGGAGTTACTCTGGGTCGCGGCCAGAAATCAGGCGAGAAATAAGGCCAGGGGATGTCGGTGGGGGTTAAGGGTGTCCACAGTGCTGCAGTGGTTTTCTCAAAAGCAAGTTTCCAACTGCGGTACCTCATCAGTATGAAAAGAATTCGAATTACTCCTCATCAAACCTATAAAGTTGTTTGTTCTTTTTGCTTTCACTGTGAGCTGGAGCTGCTGTGTTGGGGTTTCATCCCCATCAGCGCTGTGACCCGGAGCAGATGTGGACGCCAGGGTTAGACTTCACTTCTGCAGTCTGGGTCACAGATGATGAATGTGTTTGAGAATGCTTGTCTAATAAACGGGGGTCATTGTTTAGAAATGCTCTTACAAGCATAGCAATTTAAAAAAAAAAAAAAAAAAAGAAAAAAGCGAAAACATTGATTGCCGGGAACTGCTTGGCTGCAATTGTAGCTAGTATCACATGTTGGTGATGGAGGATGACGTTTTGCTGTTTCTGTTGTGCGTTGCAGGTGTGTACATACCACCTGGTGCTGGGTTTGGACCTGGAGGAGCTGGACCAGGAACTGGATTCTTTCCAGGTAGTAGAGCATCCGGTTACTGTCTGGACAGCTGACCAAACATGATGCAGAACACAGCCACAGCAGTCACCATCTGTTTGTCTTTAGCGAAGCTGTAACATTTAAAGTAAACTACTGCAGAGCAATGGCTTTACTAAACAGAAATACTACCATCTGAATGTAAAAACTGAACTAAAAGTAAACATACTTGCAAAATGCGTAATGAGTAATGTACAATATAATAAAAAGACACACATTTGTGTATTGATAGGACAATAACTGGCAAGCTTTTGTCACCAAATAGAAACTTTTCACAGTTGTCTTGACATTAATGATTTAAATGGTTGATAACAGCTCACACACAATTATTATGCTTCTCCAGTATTTGTCTTTCTTTCATGTGAAGTCGAGCATTCATGGTAAAGTAGACTGATAAACGTAACAAATACCAACTTTTTTGCTTAAACTCAGTCAAAACCTATCTGTTACTTTGCTGTTTGCATGCGAACCATAAATCAACGGTGTGTATGACTGTTGTTTTACTAGGAGCTGGAGGAGTCCCTGCAGGCTATAAACCAGCTAAAGCTGCAGGTGAGTAGAAGACACTTTAGATTTATGATTTTTCCCCAAATATAAAAATATGTTTTAAGAGTTTCGGGTGATTTATCATGAACTGGTGCATGCAAGAGTATATGAATAATTTAGACATAAGAAACTAACCATTTCTATGTAGTATTCTATATTTTGTGTATCTTCTGAGAATGTTTTTCACTTAATTTTGACCTAAGAGCACATTTGCAGATGAATCCAAGACATGCTATGGCGATCTCTGCAGAGTCCCACATTAGTTGAACTCATTCCAAATTAAATATTTTCCGTACAGTAATCTGTCAGCCATGAAAGCAGTGTTGCTGTCTCAGATATCTGCTTGCCCAAATGGCCTTTTCCTCCATTAGACATGATGCACAGCCACAGATATTCTGTCTGGTGTTTGTCATTTCACACATCCATAGCAGATACACTCGTCTCTGCACACACAGACCACTTTAGCAACAGGTCGCCAACCGAATGCAGCGTCCTGGCATGGCTTCAGCTCCCATTTGTTGAACAAGTATCACTCTGTGCACTTGTCTTTCCTTAAGCCAGGATTACTAAAGGCACGACAGCAGGGACGACACGTTTGATCTTTAACATTTTCACATTTGAGTGCACGTGCACATTAGGTTGGCGCATCCAGCAGCGTAGCATTTATGTTCATGAAATCAAGAAGAAACAGATTGGCATTCTAAAGGCAAATTTCCTTGTCAGCACTCAGCTTTGATTTGGTCAGATCAGGGGGAAACACATGGAGAGACTTCCTTGTCACATCACCACCAAGTAGGAATAATTAAATGCTAAGGATATTGCTGTAGCAGTAAACAATGTGTTTGAGGGCAACTGCTGTTATTAAGGCACTTTATTGGAAGACATTATGAGTATTGGAAATTTGCGGTGAGTAATAACGATCACTGTGATCTAAAAAAAATACCCCCAAAAAATCAAGAGGACATGACGACATGACGTGAACATTGTTTGCAGATGCTGATACAACTATGATGAATGACTTTAATGACTGAATTGACCACACTCACGCATGTCTCTGTTTTAACCCTGACAGTAGGAGGTTATGGAGGTGCAGGCCGAGGTGTTGTCCCAGGTGGTGTGGTACCAGGAGGTGCTGGAGGTCTGGGCTTTGGAGGACTGCCAGCAGGTACGAAGATGGAAAAAAACACCTCGCACACACCTAATTTAGCAGAATCAATCAGCTCATATTTCCATATTCAGACCCCACATCCTAATATCGTTAATCAAAAACAAGCATGAATATGTCTTGAATAGAAAGATAAACGTTTGGCAGAAACTGTTTTTGTATATTTTGCAAAACAAGACAGTGTAAAGGTGCAAGAAGTGTAAAATATTCTTGTGACATGGAATTATTAGAATTTTGGCTCAAAACCCTGACATACTGCATTTATTTTCACCCAACAGGACAAGGTGGAAAGGCCCCTAAACCAGGTAAGATGTAACAATTACAAATGTCACTGTGCTACGTGTCCAGATTTTCAATATAACAAATCAAAGTTCTCTAAAATTATTTGAAAATGTATCCACATCCTGTCCATGTTCTTGTGCAGTTTACACTGTACAGTATAACTGTGAAGCAATGCTGCAATAGAGGAACTTTACAAGATGGAAAATACTCTGCTTTCCATATACTGCTGGAGCGCCTTGAAGGGAAGGAAGTGTAATGTATTGTTATGGGGCGGATAAAGCAGGTCGGTGTATTGACTGTATTACATTCGCACACAATCAGAACAGGCAGACTTGCACAGATGCAGTACAATAGCTGAAGAGATATAGTCTTTTGATCGGTTGTCACCAGTTCTTCTTATCACCGCTGTGTTTTCGCCGGGCCTGGTTCACACTGGCTTGGCAGCTGTTTGGGGCGTCCTGACCGGGCGGGTCCACGCAGAGATTCCCCCACTGTTACACCTCTGCTGTATTAAGAGTATTAAGGAGTGTTGATTAGCGGAGTGCAAACAGCCATCAACGCCTGCCAAACAATGGTGCCAGAGCACTGATTAATGTTATTGTAACGTTGGACCCTCACAATATCTGGAAACCTCCGTGTCGAAATTTACCACGGCCCTTCTCTGCCGATACTGTACAGTAAATATTTTCCTTTGCTGTATTTCAGTCTGAGCCACATTGGTGCTCTAGCAATGTTTAGCCATCATTTAATTTCCCTAAGAACCACTGATACAATCTCAGCCTACCTCTCTGTGTTTAGGAAGATAAGGAACCAAGCAATCGTCTTATAGTCCCGATAACACATGGAGCGGGTTACAGAAGGGTCCCAGCGGAGTGCCACACCCCTGCCCTCTAACAAGAGTTGCTGGAGAGCCATTTTGTGAAAATGACCTAATATCCAGTATTTGGTGGAAGTTGACTTTGGCTGGAAACAGCCCAGCATTACTTGGGAAATACTGCTCTTGCTTTTGTATGCATTTGGGTTCCCCCTCTCCGTTACCAGGTGTAAATGGGAGAAATTAGGTTAGTGAGAAAAAGGAAAGCAAACAATGTTAACAGCAGCTCCTTGTTTTGTTTTTAATCAACTTGGGTCTTGGCACTGTCATTTATAATCCATACTTTACCCTGTTGTATGGAAAAAACTAAGGAAATAGCCAGAGGTCAACTAAGGGTTTTACGAATTATTCAACTGAAATGAGAAACTTAAATTCACAGAGCAGTTACTATTCAGTACTTTGAGTACTTTCCATTCCGTCACAATAATATTGCTTGAAACTGTCTAAATCTGAAGAACGCTTGTGTACCTTACAAATGTGAGGTTTTCCATTATTATATGAATATACCTCTACAGTTCATCTACAGTTGAGCCTCATAAAGCTGCAGGTTGATTCCGTCACACCAGTCAGTGTTTGGCTTGTGCTTCAGAAAACATGCCACAAGAAATTATATTCTACCAGCACATGAAAAATCACAGACCCTTTTTTTGAATTAACTTTTAATATTTAATTTAGGAGTCTGTTGCTAAAGGCTCATCAGTGCAAACACTGGTAATCTGCTCATAGATGCAACCTCACACACGTATAGAAAGAAGTGCCCATTCGTTCTAGTGTGAAAGTCAAGCGGTGACATTGCATTCCACAGATATGCACCTTGCCTGGCCTGTAATGGAGAACAGCAGCTGGCTATGTGAGTAGCGTGACTGCAGTGAATTGCAGCACAGCTCATGCAAGACCTTGTAAATGTTACACTAATTGTGAAGCTTGTCAGCGTCCAGCTTTGACAATACACTGAAAGCCGGGGAGAGGAACTTTCTCCTTATGAACAGCTGTTGGACACCGTCTCCTTTCCTCTTTTGCCTCAAGCAAAGGTGGATATGATCCTCATAGTGTGATTGCCAAAACTTGGCTTTCGTAGGCTAGCCTCTTGTCACTTTCATGCAGTGAGAAGGCAGTTTAACGAGAAACATTGAGGTTACTGTTTTTGCTGTTTATGTAGTTTTATTGTATCATTAGAATGGCCTGTTTCAGGTTGAGAGGCGCTGTGAGTGGGTGGGAAATCCACAGTATGTGTCTATGATTTGCTTGCCAGGGGAATACAAACTGAAGCTGATGGACAACATATTGTCTGTCTCACCTTTCTAACACTGTCTCAAACTGACAACAGCGATATCTGATAACACTACATCAGTCTTAGAGCAATGAAAACTTATGGGAAGTCAGAATCTGTAAGCAATTTCACTGCTCTGCCTAGATTGTTGAAATCATACACTAGATGGATGACATACTGTCATCACCATTATATTTTCAAATATATTTCCCATTTCTACTTGTCAGTAGGGTCCTTCAAGACTACATGAGAAACATCTCTGATTATTTGTCTGTGTAGATTCTCAGTCATCCAGGTCATGGTAATCCAAAGAGCTTCAGTAAAGGGCAACTGGACATCTGTTTGGTTCTTGTACCAGGTATTTATTTTAACTCTAAGTCATGTGACTCAAGAAACACTCAGAAATTGTGAATATGTGAATGGTGGTCAAACTGCCTGGGGAGGAATGTCAAGACTGCATTATAAGTGGCTGATAACTGGTCACTTAGAACAGCCATTTATAAACGGGAGGTTCTCTATATACAAAACTAAATGTAACATGAATAAACTTTATTATTTCCTCAGATAGATTTTCTTCTGTATTTGTGAAGACAACAACTCCCATGACCCCACAATAATTCCCCACATTGATTAAGAGACCCCTTGTGGCACAATTGTACAGTTAATTTTGGATTCATTGTAATTAATGACTGCTAACATGGTCGACTATCAGTAAAAGAGATTGCTGGAAATTTGAATGCAATGAGGGTACTTCAAAAAGTTCTGGGCCTTACCATGAAAACAAGATGTGTAGCTCCCATTCTGGGGCATAACTATACACTATAAAACTTTTTATCACTGTATACAAAAAGTCAGATGTTTGAAGCAGTCAAAGAAAAAAAGAGAGGGAAGCATTGAGCTGGCTGTTGCTCTGGGATAATGTGTCCATCCACACAGCATCAGGTGGCAGAAGCAGTCAGATGTGGATTTGAACTGTTGTCCCCATGAACCTTACTCACCCGACCTGAACAATCTGACTTTTGTTTGTTTCCCAAATTGAAACAATGCCTTATGGTCACCATATTCAAAGTGTTGATGAGTATTGAGGCTCACGATGTGACCTTCATTAGCTAAGGTATAGCAACGCTTGAACATCGGTAGACCAAGTGCATCGAAGTTAAAGTAGACTATGTTGAGAAATACTGCATGAATAATCCAATGTTTTTGTGTGAGGCCAAGAACTTTCTGAAGTACCCATGTAAATCACACCTAATTCCAATTCACAAAGTCTGTTGCTTTATGCAGGGATTGTCTGATTACTCATCAGATCACTTACATTCTTGGGTTCCTGAAGACGTGTCACCTCTCATCCAAGAGGTCAGCTCTGATGGATGAGAGCTGAAACGTCTTCAAGAACCAGAAAGAAAAGGCCAGTTGCCTTCTACTGAAGCTCTTTCATTATTGTGTTGAGAGTGACTGGCAGGCAGCTTTTTATTACTCTCTAGGCTCATAAAGTTTGTGGTTGGTACGTGTGAGAGACTAGTGATGACTAAAGGAAAGAAGCTGAAAGCTGGTTGGCAGCGAGTCACTTGGGCCTTCCCCTTGGCCTGGCAAGCTGTTGTTCATCATAGCCGCCCGTCTTCTAGTTTTGTTTTTTGTGGCTGCTACAAAATTAAACAAAAGTGGAGACAGTTTGCCTACATTTTCGTCAGATGACATGTAGGCATCCGCTGAAGACTCTCTGTGCAGTCCGACGGTAGCTGGACAAAGCTGACCCTCTACGTTGCTATGTATGACCACCTAATGCACTGAAGTAGCTCTCCCAACCACCAACCAGCCAGAGAGTAAGAAGGAAATTGATATTGTGAGCCTGGCAATATGAGCGTACTGTTCAGCTTAATGTTATGATGCAGTTATAGTGCTATAAAACCCAGCAACACAACCGACAGCCTCCAGAATGAAGGCAGGATTTATTGCAAAGCTATTTATTAGCTTTTTGATTACATTGCAATAGATTTTAAGATACGTGCATTGTATAAACTGGCAGCTGAGTGATTATAGCCCTCACCTCGTAGCTCACCTTTACTTTGGCTCCTCACTGCCACTAAATAAGCATGCAAAGTATAGGAAAAACAGAGAAAGTAGTCCCAACAATTAGGTGCAAGATAAAATCATTCTAGGAAATTTCGCAATCCATGTAATTTATGATGATTGATCACATTGGATAATGTAGAAATATGTTTCCGCAAGTTGTTTTTGACAGTCTTATGAAATCTGGAATCATACGGCCTCCATCACAGCAGGCCAACCTGTTGTAGAACAGAGAGTTTTAGCTGCTGATTGCAGCAAATACGCAGTTGGACTTGTGTTCGCAGCCTGTGGCCAACACTTTACTCTATTTTGAAGGTAAAAAACCGCAGATGAGACGCAGAAGATAAATTACTTTTTTGCTCTTATCAAGAAAATTGTTATTTCACCAAATACTCACCCAATTTTAAACCGCAAACTCTGCATCATTTTTGACAGCTAATCTTTGTAGGATTTAAAGTGCACGACCCATCAGCGCACCTGATTCCTTCAAACTGTCCGGTTCATATCGCGGCCATTGTTTCGAGAAGAATCAGCAAACTTCTCTGATTCACAACAGGAAGGCTGAGGAGAGGCTGAGAAACGGAAAGATACACTGGACATGGGGAGGACAGACAAGAGACAGGGTTAAGCAAGGAGGACAGAAAAGGTCAATAACTCTTGTGAAATACTCTACAAGCGTCATACACGTACGACACCTCTCACCAACACACACTGAACTACGTATGCGCATTCACTGCGGTAACACATATGCTCAGACAGCCTGCTGAGAAAAAGGAGACTGATAGATTGTGGCGAGGATGAAAGTGTTTAGCCAGAAGAAGATGAGCTCGGAGGAGGTTTAGTCTCCTGGAGCACATGTGCTTTTCATTACCGCAGCTCAGACCTGTCCTCTGAGCTGTCAGAGACTGGAAGCATCTGCATGTGAATGTGACCATGACTGCGAGTGTATGTAAATATGTTTATGATGTTAATACGCATGCACTTCCAAGTGTGACCACATGTGACACACACATTCATAACTACTGAATATGTGTCCTGACATGGGTTTGGTGACATCCTGTTTCCCTTTCGGCACGCAGACACACTTTCTTACTCAGACATAATGTGAAAAATGGCCCTTTTGTCTGTTCTTACCCAAATATCTTTCCTCATAGTCTCCTTAATCTGTCCCACATAGAGTCTCAGTGTCAAACTTTCAACATCTTGGAACCTGAACTGTCTGCAGAGGAAACTTTTTTTTTTTCTATCCGAGCACACAGCCACCCCCGCACTGGACTCAGCCCACCCAACATACACACAGCCAGCTCAGCTTGTTTGTTCACATTGGAAGTGCCTGTTGTTTTCCAAACAATTTTTCTCAGATGATGTCACCCGTTGCTTTTCTTACCTTCTTCAATATTCTCACTAACTCCTCTCCAGAAATTAAATTGATATCAGAGTAATGCGAGATAAGATATGGGTTTTATTGGCTTTTATTGGAGTCTAATCAGTCACGCATGCCACACATTACAGCTCCTAACTCTCCGCAACGAACCAGAACTTCCACTCAGTAATATCCCCCCTGCCTTAGTTTGCAGGGTGGTTTTCTAACAAGCATGTTACTACCAGTCTATTGTTTTTCTATGTTCAGTTAGCTGATGGACCATCCCTTGGCATGCTCTCACAGCCTCTCCCCTGCTTCGTTTGCCAGCAGGACTGCAGCTTCGACCTCCATCTTTGTGCATTTGGCGGGACAGCTCAAGTGTTGTTTATACAGTGATAGAGAAATTTCTTGCTGTTATTTTCTCGAGCCCATTAAAGATAGATCACCAGTTGGTTCAGTCGCTGCTAAAAGTGGACTAAAATCTGCTCCACTTGAAGGCCTGTTTTGTAGGTTCACGGCTAAGTGAGCAATTACAACTGCTGTTTATTGAGTTTTAAGAGCAGATTGGTCCATTTACAGCAGATTATTTGTTACGCAAGTTGATTGTATCTGTTCCACATTTGGTGGATAGACAGTAATGCATAACAAAACACAAACAAAAAAAAAACAAAAAACTTGGAGTGCCAGACAAGCTGCAAAACTACAGAAAATAAATATATATGACCATTTAATGTTTATTGGAGAGTATTTCCCCATGGATAAAACATAATAAATTAATAATCTAACTGAGTATTAACAACAGTCATGAATATAATGTATATGTAGTTTTATAGATATATTTAAATTGAAATGCTATATTTATATATAATGATGAAAATTGTATTTTTTGACATATTGCTGATACTTAGATAGATATTCTGCCGATGAAACACATTCATTCAACATTTTTGTTGTGAAAACATCTGTAATATATGCAAGATATATCTAATTTAATAAGCAAATATATGTAAAATTTCAGAACCATAAACTTCTTTTTCTATTAATTGTCACTCTTTGTATCTAATTTTAAAAATATACTTACCGTTTTAAGCTTGAATTCAACAGTTTGATCTATTAAATAAAAAGCAAAAAATGTGAATGTTTTTTAACATTCTTTTTTTATGTAAAAAACAAACAAACACACTTTAAAAGACATTGTATTATAGTACATGGCATGGCAGATGATGATGGATTCACACAGAGCTTATATTTGAGCTTAATCTGCAAGACGTTACAAATGTAAGGTACTGCTTTACGTTGTGATGCAACTTAAAACAACATATTAGAAATACATCATTTGAAACTGTATCTGCAGACAGGTGTCCTTACTCAATAATTTATTCTTGTATCACTTAATTGATTCAATAAATCTTGTGTTCCCTGTGCCTTCATTTAAATGCTTACATGTAGAATTGATGTGCATCAGAGAACAGAAATTGTCTCACCTCAGTAAAATGTGTCTCTTGCATTTCTCAAAGCTTATCAGGCCCAATGTTGGACCCGTGGATATAAATGATTTTTAAATTACTTCAGTTTTGGCCCTTCAGGCCTTGCAGGTATCCTGATGTGCTACTCCACAGCAGTACCTCTACATATCTGTAATGTATAATTTGGTAAACAGCTTTTCCACTATCACTGAAACAATTTATCTTTATTACTCGTTTTCTTTGTACAGTCGCCCAAATATGTGTCATAGTGAAATACCTCACATGACTGCACAGTGATCACAATGACGCAGGAACCTGGAAAATGCTTTTGAGGCTGACTCAAGGAGGGTAACGTCAACGCTTCAATTTGCACGTTTTGAGTCAAGCTGACCTGTCGAACGCTAGTCTCTTTTCTCAACCCTGAGTTGTCAGAAAAGTATTCAGTGGAATGGCAGTTAGATGCACATGTGGACCATCTGGGAGAGGAAACACACTTGGCCAACTTTACATACCATGGCCACAGGCTGCATTTGTTGACTGGTTTTCTCGCCCTGTGTATAATTTGCACAATTGGACTTCTCTGCACATGAACACACTGATCAGAAATGAGAGTTTTTTTTCTTTATTCAAACGGATGTTCTCTGTGCACATGCACTCTGTGAACTGCAGCTATTTGCTCTAATGCTTGTGGTGTGTTTCTGCCCTGTCTGCATGTCTTTACAGTACACGCTGCAAGGGAGTGTGCCAGGCTAAAATGGGCGATGGTATGAACACGGGGTTAGGTATACTCTTCAGACATATTCAGGGGCTCAGTGTTGGCACAGCAACTGTGACATTCCTCTAGAAGTGGATAAAAAGTAGAGCAGCAGAGGCTCTCAACTCTCACAGAAGGGAGAAATGTTAGGTCAACTTGAAAGCTTATAGCATGGCGTGTTCTGCTCTGTATGGCTTGTAGCATAAACAATGACATCAGAAAATCAGTGGATATAGTGTAATGAAAATTAGCACAGTTTGAATTAAGACACGGGAATAATGGTCTGTGCACAGATGTGTTTGGAATAAGGCATGTGCTTGTGGAGGTGAGAGACTTGCAAGGATTCATGCTGGCGAGGTCAGACCGCCACAGACGTCACCGGGCACAGCAGTCTGGTTTGGCTCGGTGGCGATGCCTGTAATCCACATAACGTGTAATGGTGACTTTTACAGTTGGTGTTAATTTGGAGCCATTTGTAAGAAGTGCTCAGCGCCTCAAAGATGATGTATATGTTCTGATGCCCAGCTGCGTGGGTTGGTGAGACCCTACAAAGGTCGCCAGAGTTGCTTCATCAGTGTGAGTGCCTACCACATAATGAAACAAAGCACTTTGTCTTTTTTAGCACGAGGCAAATGTCCCCTTTAAAAGCAAAAACCCTTACCACCCACCCATACCAACTGACTCATTACTAGCTACACTAACATAGCACTTTTATTGCATTGATTTTGGCCTGGACACTCTCCTGAAAGCAAAGATGTGAGGCAACCTTAGACCCTTTCCATGTATGTGTATAGGAGCTCTGACAGCTTTGCACTTGGGGTCATCTGGCAAAAACAAAGGGAGGCTCGAGCTTTGGGACCTCTCATCGGTCGTGTCAATGACTCCATGGAAAAGGAAAGCAAAAACAATAAAAGGCCTGCCGCCAAAGCCGCCTGGCTCACACCAGCCAGCGAGGGAAACTGTGTGAATACTTAATTAGTCCAGCATGTGACTAGTCCTGCTTCTCACAGCTCGGTGCCCGTGACTGACAGCACGCCAAACCTTGAAGTGACGGAGCAGGGGAGGTCACGGGGGAGGAAGGGGGAGAGGAAGCAAGGGGAGCTTCAGTGTGTCCACTTGTCTCACGCGATCTGGAATCACTGCAGCACCTCACATCATTGTGCTTTCATCCAGCTTGTCCTGCGTCACCTTGTAAGAATGCAATCTATCCACCAACTTGAACTTGAAACTGTGTGATAATTTGACGCTGATAAAAATCTGCTTTCATGACAGTGAAGGAAATAATGATGGGCTTAGCTTTCAAAGTGAAGTTTTTCTATGAGACAACAACCGAAGAAGAGAATCTGTCTGTCGATCACAACAAAATGCTGATTCTCTTGGGACCTCCAGAGAGGCTTTTGAAGATGAAGTTCATCTTCGTGACAAGTTTCCATCACAGTGAAGAAAACTGCAGCAGTTGTTACTGCCATAGCACGCCCCTACACTCCCTGCAACTCTTTGTATATTTGCGGTTTATGTCACAATCTCAATATTTAGCTGAACACAAGGATCGCAATTTATCATTCTTCTTTTACTTACTTTTTCACTATTTTCCAGCACAGACAACAGAATTAAAGAGATATCTGAGTAATAATCCTCTCCCCTGGCTTTACAGTAAACAAGCATTTGCTCCTATTATCTTTCCCTGATGAAATATTAGGTGATACAAAGAATACAACGAGAAACAAGTCCCAAAAATTTCCTGGACATTCCAGAGCTCCAGCTCCGAAGTCTGCTTTCCTTGCGTCTGCCGTCAGTTACTGTGGATCTCTGCCATGGAATTCTTTGCTCTCTTAAATTAAACCCTTCACCAGGCCCAGCTGGTTCACAAAGTAGAGAAAAGGGGAGACGGAGAGGAGGTTGGAGAGGAAAAGAAGCAAGCAGATACTTCTTTCACTCTTCTCACGTTTGGCTTCCTTTCTTTTGCTGCTATTAACACCTCATGTCTGGTCAGCACAACCTCTTAGACACCGACTGCCGAGGAAAGAGTGAGACAAAGAGAAAAGAATGGAGAAACAGGGAGAGCAACAGTAAGAGAACAAGATCGAGAGCCGAAGACATTGTTTTGATTAATATCCCTTGTATTCCTTCGGTCCTGAAACGGAGAATTACCTTACCTAACCCCAACGGAGAATGAGCAAGGCGTTTCAGTGCAGAGATTGAAACCAGATACTTCTGTTCACACTGGCTCACGTCCATCACTTGTACTGGACCCGAGTTTCAGAACATGACTGGTTACTGAGTGAACTAACCATACTCTCTGGACGGTTTTATTCCAAAGAGCGATGGCACAGCACAACAGAAGGTTGTGAACATGGCTGCCTGTCCCTCGTCACATTTTCATTCCACTGAAAACAAGGCTCCTTCTTTGCCAGAGAAGGTCTAGACGTGTATTTACTCGTGTGTCCTCACTGAGAGCATTCTCAAACAACACCATCTCAAATGAATTACCGCTATTGAGCAATGCTGAGTTATTCACAGCCACGCCATCCCTAATTTCACCTCAACAACCTGCTTGTGCACTTGTCACTGCACAGCTGTGAAAGCCAATGGTCTTTTCTGAATGGAAACTGGCTAGTAAACCATGTTTCTGTCACACTTTTTTCTTTTAGAAATCTAAACGGAGGAAACTATGATGCATTGCAGTACCGCATCACTTGCCTTCCAGTTTCCTTGGCCCCCAGTCCTCCCTCCTGTGTAGTATTGGGTTTCTGTCCCTTCCATCTTGTATTTAGAGTATTGACCTTTGGTGGGGTTCCTTTGTCCAAGGTCCAGAGGCAGTTGGGGCTTCAAGTGGTCTCCTGGGTTTCCTATTTCGGCTTGAGAGTCACTGAGAAAATTAGGTACTACATTAGCGCACAGAAATCCTTCAGGTTGTCAGCAATCAACTAAATACTGGGAGCCGCACCAAAGAAAAGTGATGATTGGATATCGGGGTCATGGTGCAGACTTTCCATGTGTGTGGTTCATGACAACAAACAACATTGGTGTAGACTTCCAATAATGTGTGAGCTAAGACAGGCCTATTTGTGTGAGCTGACATGTTGTAATAATAGTAGTCCAACAAAAGCATGCTTGTTTGAGCTTACAAGATGGTGTAAATATGGCTAAACAGAGAGCTTTGTCTAAAAACTCTGCCCTCCGTCTTTCAAATATACAATCAGTGGATGGATGCCAAACTGACAAAGGACCAGATTTTGTGAGCACATCCTTTCACTTTGACCCTGAAAATATAAAACCTCCATTTTTTTTGACATGGGAGGGTTTATATTTTCCCGGTGTCTCATGATGTCAGAACTACAGAAAATAAAGCTCCTTTTCCGTTCTGTCTTGTCTAAACTCTCGGTTACACTCACACACCCTCTCAGACTGACTTCTGCATCTTGTCCTGTGATCTCAAATCAGAAAGTCAAGTTCAACGTGGCAGGTGCTGGTCAAACACGACTGCCAAATTCAGGTTGGGTTAAGCACATGTGAGCACAGGTGGGCCAGATGATGGATGAATAAGCTAACAGTCTCCACAGTCCCACCTGTCTTCACTCTCTTTTCATGGTTTTCTTCCATTGACACGCAAAATCTCTCTGTTGCGCAGACTGTGCTGTATATTTCCAACGCTTACACTGAAAAACACCTAAAACTGACCGATCAGACGTTCTGTGAACCGGACACTTGACCAGATGGTACAGTTTCAAAGGAGAATTTCATCTCTTATTTTGTGTCATTTACATTTTACAGAATGTTACGCTCACTGATAACACAGAATCCTTATGTCAATACCAGAAACAGTACAGAGGTGAAAAGCCCTAGATCATTCTGATTTATACAAGAATTGATTACTTGTGATTACTCTGTGGTGTGTCGGAGGATGGTTGAGCAATCAAGGAGAATCACGCTGAGAACTTTGAAGGAGATGGATTATTGCAAGGACGCTTAGCTTAGTGTCTGGGCTCGCATTGCACGCCCTGTCAGCTTGCCAAGCCCTTGGCAAGGTCAGTGCCCACATTTGTTTTGACTAGGTCATGAAACTCCACACTCCATCTTTCTCTCCCAGCACATTCCTCCCCCTCGTCAGTATCATTACCTGCACCCTGCAGTTCGCTGGACCGACTCCAAACTTTTACCCTCCGCTCTGATCGCTCCTTCTTGCTCGCTCCCTCCTTCAACTTGTTTCCCATGCTTAGTTGTTCTCACCCCAGATTTTTTGGCTTACAAGTATTGATGAAAATAAATTCCTTGGTGGACTAGCTTGTTGGCAGCGCTCGAATTTCTTCTGGGTTCAAAAACAGTCATTACTCCAACCCGTTTGTGTCTGATTGGAGAACTTGTTCAACTCACAGCCACTTTTAATTCACCTCTGAGAAATACAGCTCTGACAGTAATGTTCCTAACATGCTCTAAAACATTCATTCCCATAAGTTAGCCCTATAAAATAGGCATTTATCACTCTGGCAGGTATCTGGAGATAGTTATGTTCAACTTAATGCATCAAGATGTGAATAATATTACGCCTTCTTTAAGCATTTCACTTCAATTGTAACATGTTTTGAAATGTCTGACATGTGAAAGTGAGGCAGAGATGTTCTATTGTGTTAAATTTCCATTTGTTCGTTTGATTTGGACATTTTTGACATGTTGCTCTCAAAGGAAGGTGGCAGTTGGTCTTATAGTTTGTACAAGTCAGTAAAGCCTTTGTGTTAAAGTCTTTTCCAACTGAATGTGATAATGACACTTGTAAATGTGCTTATTTAAAGATTCAAGGCTGTGATAAAATGGATTTTGGTTTCTTATTTTTTAAAGTTATCGCTAGACATGTACTTATTTTAAGGATCTTCCAGTTCAGTCTCTTGTTAAGCAGGTGGCGAGCATTTTATTTCATGCTCCCCCTTTTCACACTTTTTTCAATGTCCTTGTACTTTTTTCGCTTTTCTTAAACTCCTGTCAGCAAGCAGAGACCCCTTTTGGGATATGTCTTTATTTATGCATCAAGTGAAACCAAAAATGTTTGTAGGTTAGTTTTTGAGCTTTGGGTCTCATAAAGAACAGATTGCTCCCTCCAGTGTTTAGAATACAGAATAACCAGAATAACCACCATGTCTGTCTCTGTCAGGGGAAGTCAACTCTGTCCTCTGCTCCCATAGTACAGCCCTTGGCTCCAGAAACATACATCTGAGTCAAGTGTCTATCAAATGTAATTAAGCACACATGATATTGTGTCTCGTGCCATGTAATTTATTTTTTTAATGTACAGTACGCTGCACTTACAGGTTCTGGTAAATGTTCTGGTGAAAGATTGAATGATGGCTTATTTTTCTTAAAGAGTAATTAGTGCAGAAAAAAAGCCCACAAGTAACTCATTACAGGCACAGTTAAGAAAATGGTTCTTTGACTGTCTTTGCCCCCATCCACAGTTTGTAGCACAGTAAACTTCACTTTGTTTCTGTCTCTCTGCCCTGCTGCTTCGCTATCATTTTTCTGTAGGTTATGGAAGTCTAGGAGCTGGAGGTCTTGGAGGCGGCGGACTGGGAGCTGGAGGCTATGGAGGAGGTGACTACTTGTAGCCTAGAGCTAAAACTGGAATTGGTGCTGTATGTAAATGTTAAACTCAGCCACCTTTAACCTTGTGTGTCATTAAGGTGCTTATGGAGGATATGGTGGAGGCGCCGGTGGATTTTTCCCAGGAGCTGGACAAAAGGCTGCCAAAAGAGGTACAGCGGATGAGAAACGTCTGGGTAGAAATGTAACATGAATTTCCTACAAAGGCACCGTTTTTCTTGATTTCTAATCCAACTTTCCTTCAAAAACCTTTGTCAGTTCAGAAAGCTCTTAAGTGCAACGTAAACGGAGGGTCATGATGGATTTATACACTAGGTTACTGGAACCACACAATATTAAGTCTTGCCTTTTTTCTTTTGATTGCACCGGTGATATTAAGTGTCTTTCTGCTCTCAGTCTCCGAATTCGAAATCTCGAAATATGTCAAATTCCAGGAGAAAGTAAGTAACTTCTTGGACTACAGTAAAAGATCTCTGAGGAGGTAGAATGGCCCTGGTGTGCCATTTAAAGTTTACTTTCAGAACCAGAAACATTTTTTCCTTCTAATGTTACACGAGCTTGTGTAACCACAAACTACAGCGTCTGAGAGTTCACATGTGGTCAGTGGTCTGCATCTTTAAATCTACATCTACTAAACAATTTACACCGTGTTTCTCATTCACCCATTCACACTCACACTCAAATGGCAGTATCTTTTGGGTTTTGGTGTCCTGGAATGGAGCGGCTCACTTTGCAATTGATGGACAACCTGCTCTGCCACCTCCAGATGACGACCCTCATAGGAAGCATGTGCTATCAGTAGAAGTATCGTCCATGTTAACTGTAATTCTACTGCTTTGACTTTCATTTTACTCAGACTGTGGTAGTCACTCGCCTTCCTACTTGTTTTAGGAAGAAAACAGTCATATCATCTGGACAAACATTGAGTTTGTTCAAGCAGTGTCTCAGATGCATTGCGCAAAACTCTGTCTGATGAATTTCGTTGGTGGCTGTTCTAAGTTTTTCATATTGACAAAAATCACATTATTTACAGCTGAAACTCTGGTTTATTGCGTTCACAGGTGCAGGAGGCCCGCTGCTACCACAAGGGGGTAAGCTCATATTTGGCCCACTGACAGACTACTGTACAGACTTCAGACTGTGCTGAAAACAGACTGAAGCATTTTCGAACTTTGAAAGATCTGCATGCTTGCATGTTATGAGAAAGCCAACGTGAATGTTTCGTATTAATGGTAGCTCAGCATGAAAACACTGCTTGGCAAACATATGTGTATTTTTATCAAGCACTTGCAAGCCGAAGACAGTTTGAACCTCAGCAGAGCCCAGCGTGACCTTAAGGTCCGCGCTGTGGTCATGCACGTGGTTTGATTTAAATCAGGCCGTCTGATTGAGCATGAACTCAGAAGGGCTCAGTCATGGCCAGGACTGTACTCTGGCAAAGAGTCTACTCTTAAGTATTGGTTGGCAATGACAAAACTTCAGTCTCTAGAATCAGTCTGCGCTGTTTTCATGACACTCAAAATAACAACTGCTTCCTTTGAAACATCACAGATAAAACAAATCCTTCCCTTGCCAAACTTTTCCTCACCAAATCTCCCAGACCACATACTTACAGGCAGTGTGCAATGTCTGTCCAGCATAGTATGGGGAATTTAAGATTAAAAATGAAAAAACAACTTTAAACAAATAAACGAATATGTTTTATCCTGCTGCCAAGCCCCCTTATAAGTGAACCTGACAGCTCATTTCCTGCATGAGGGGATAGCCAAAGAAATGAGGCATTTGATGAGGCAAGGAACATGCCATGCATGCTGACTGCCTCTTCACATTACAGTAAAAGTCAGCCATGTTTCTTTTGGTCATGAGGTGATGACAAACTGGTGAGCCAGATTAGCTGCTCTCAATAGCAGTGACCAGTTAGTGGATCTGGCACAGACTCCTTTTCAGTATCACTAGGCCCTCTAGTGGTTATGGGATGCACATATCATGGCATCTCATGTTTGCTTGTCATAACTCCAAATGTGTTCTTGACTCCACTTTAACTGAATTTGACTTTAACCTCGGATCTTAAAATGTTTATGTATGTTTTACATTCATGTCTGGACCCTTTATGAACAGGGGCTGGAGGAGTAGGTGGGGGTCCTGGCGGCGCTGGAACTGGAGCTGGAGTGCCGGCTAGAGGCAAGACACACACATCATTTCTCCCATTCACTCATTTTTTATTTTATGCTGTGCTGTTTTCTTTTTTCTTTCTTTCTTTTTTTAAATGAAAAGTATACTTCAATCCCAAACTGGCTCCTGTCAGGTACACTGAAATTGATTTCTCTGACGAAAAGCCAGTTTGGGCTCCAAACAAAGAACTTCTCTGACTGTAATGAAGTAATACATTTAAAGAGAGCTGTAAACAGTGTTGCAAAATCATTGGAAGGCATAAATCACAGTTAGAATTGTTTTGAACTCAGCACCTTTACAAGAAAGACGTGTGTTTTTTACACTATGTATTTGTCATACTTCTCTCAATGAGCTAAGTAACAGTTCGTGTTTATTTTCAGTGCCTGTTATTCCTCAGACTGGTCTTCCAGGAGGGGCTGCTGGAGGTGCAGGAAAGAAAGCTGCCAAAGTGCCAGGTTTTGTAGACTCAACAATAAACTCATGAAGCTGAAGGCAGACAGGATGCAGTTCACTTCACAGCAATGCCACATCCAAATAATTTTCCATTTGCATGAGGCGGGTAGTTGGTGTGGCTAGAAATGTTCTTTAAAATATCCCAAAATTATACATTTTTTAAGTAATCAAAAGTTTTACAAATGCTTTTTTAAAGAAATGCTTTAATGTCCCTCTTCGTGAGTGATTTACCCCCTTTGTGTGATAATAGCTTAACCACTGCTAGAAGTGTAAAGAACTCAAAATATATTTAATACAGTAAAACAAAGTACTAATGGCATAAATCAGTTACACTTGAACTTGTTTTATGGCACTCTCCTGACATGATCCTTGCTTGTGTTGCATCAATTCACAGATGTACGTCACTTTGGATCAAAGCGTCTGCTTCATGAAATTGTAGAATTATAAATCAAAGATATATGGATATTTTCCCCACATGTCACAAATTATTATTTTAAGGACTGCTGGAAAGTTAAACATCCTAAGACTCTTGTTTTCACAGTTTCTGACTCTGAAAAACTGTCAAAATTACACCATTTTTCTAAGTTAACATGCTTTTCAAACCCACTGGCAGTTTGGGGATTCATTGAGTTAAATACAGCAGAAGTGATCCAAAGTGCTTTGTAGAGAACAAAAAAAAGAACAGAACCCAGCAAAATGCAAGGAAAACTATACTGATATACTGTCTGTGGAAAGCAAATACTATTGTGAGAATTATTCCTGTCATACATTTCCATGTATTTTCCTTTGAAAACATTTAAAGTATGCTTTGCGCTAGTTTTCTAAACCAAATGTCTGATACGGTCATCTCTCCTCAAAAGTAAATTTCCATGATAATATATAATATGAACAGCAAATTAATTCATGAAACACATTTGAGCTGAAGTGATTTATTTTGGCTGAAACCTCATGAAAAATGACCCCATTACATTAGAGTGTGATTACTGCCCACTTTTTAAACTGTTGAAATAAAAGCTTAAGCATTAACATGCGCTGTCTAACTCTTTCATGTGTTGAGGCCAAACACAGCAACGCCTCTCCAGATACAGTAAATGGTTGCATCAATCACAGCAAGAATATAGCCAACAAATAAGCCAACAAGTAGCCAGTTTTGTTTTCTGCATCCTGTTTGGCTTCATTATGACAGTTTCTGTGGTTGATAGGTGTTTAATTTTCCTGGTCAACATTGCCGTGCATGACTGGGGAAATAAAGATCCCTCTCTTACATGCTGTATTTTACTGCGGTTGCAAAAGCACATTATTGTTCTCTCACTGGCTGTTGCAGGGGTGGGTGTGCCTGGACTTTACCAAGGTGGATTGGTGCCAGGAAAAGGTTTGTCTCTTTCATTCATTAATGTCAGGCACTATTTACCACGTGAATTGTCTGTGCTTTTCAGTATTGTGCAAGGATTTCATGCAGCTGCTCTCTGGTTGCTCATGGCTCCTCTAGGATTTGGTGGACGTGGAGTTCTGCCTGGGGTGGCCACTGGAACTGACCTGAGTCCCAAATCAAGTAAGGATTACTTTTTTTTAACCTATGGCTGCAAGCTGATTTGTGATTCTCTCATTGCCAATGAATATCAAGCACACTTCAGTGGAACACACACTAAAGCAAAATGAATTGATGCATAAAAAGTGCTAGTGGTTGTCAGAGGAAATTATATTGATTTCTAAGTAGCTTATCCAAATAATAATACTTTGGAACCACAGTGGTATGTTTAGTTTCAAGTCCAGTGTTCAGTTTGCTGTGTTAATGTCATTGCTACATATCTGTTCAATATTTACATGGAACTAATCTTCTTCCACATTTGCTTGACTGGAATTTTTTTTTTCTTATACAGTTGGAGGAGGAGGACAAGTAGGCCCAGGTAACATTGTCTGTTATTTTACAGACAGACTAGTCTATAATGGTATTAGCTGACAAAAATGTTAATATATTTCATCCATCACAGGAGGCCGTGGGTATGGTGGACCAATGCAGCCAGGAGTTTTCCATGGATATCCCCTTAAATCACCCAAACTGCAAGGTGTGATATGCATCTATACAGTAACTCTACATCTAAGAGTTTCCAGTCTTCTGATAATATGATGTGTTCATTGTTGCTATTTAATTTTTGTTGATGTTGCAATTTATTTTTCATACAGCATACAAAACATCTTCCATGCCTTATGGCCTGATAACCAATGGGCACTTCTATGATTGATGTTACAGAGATAAGTCTGTAACTTCTGTAACTGACACAGATTCTACAGTTCTTGCAATCAGAATACACACAAAACATGAAGCATGGTGGTGGCAGCATCATAATGCGGAGATGCTTCTCAGCAGCAGGCATCAGAAGGCTTGTAAAAGTAGGGGACAAAATGAATGCAGCAAAGTAGAGGGAAATCCTGAAGGATACCCTGACGCAGTTTGCAAGGGAAATGCGACTTGAGAGAAAATTTGTTTTACAGCAAGCCAATGACCAGAAGCATAAAGCCAAAGCTACGCAGAAATGATTTAAAAACAACAAGGTGCAATCCAGTTGAGAATCTGTGGCTGGACTTGAAAACAGCTGTTCACTCACAATGCACATGCAACCTACCAGAGGTTGATCAGTTTTGCCAAGAAGCGTGGTAAGATTGTGTCCAGATGCTGTAACTGTGGCCAAAGATGCATCTACTAAATACAACCTTAAAGGGGATGAATACTTATGCAATTGCCTATGTATACAATATATATATATATATATATATACAATATAAAAATTGTTTTTAAAGGCACTCTCCACTAAAACCAGGTCTTTGGGGTACATGGGATATGTGTTAGATGGCTTGAATAACTCTGTCAGCTGATGAATTTGGTGGACTGGACATTAGTATATGAGGACGTTGTGTTATGGGCCAAACATGCTTCACAGGTTTATCACTGCTGCAACCACAGGAAGCTTACCTGTTTACAAATACAGTGTAAAATTTTGCGACCAAGTACTTGGGGATTATCTTTTTTTTAGCTTGACTTTCATAATCTCCTTAGTGGTAGTTGTGAACAAATATTTTATGCATTTTTGAAATAATTTATACTCCACATGACCAAGTTAAATTTAGAGCATGTATACTGCAATTAGTAATATGGGCAATGACTGAAAATTTCATTCAAACATGTTATTTCAGTATTTTGTTGCATATAAACACATGTGGACACAGTCATACTCCTTCATCTTCTCATCTGTTTTTGCTCTTCAGGGGGCTATGGTGCAAAGCCTGGAGGGGGAAAACTTCCCTTTGGTACAAATACTTTCTTATTTTACATTTTAGCAGAGATTTGGCATCAGTGGAAATCCAGCAGTGATGAGGTGACACAATATGATGTGTGTTTCAGGTTACGGGGGCTTTGGTGCTGGTGGAGCTGGACTTCCAGGAGGACAAGGTGGCGGTGGGTCAAAGCCTGGATATCCTATTGGAACTGGTGTGTGTTTTTACAAATGTTCTGTTTAATGTTGCAGAGTACGAAAGTTTTTTAAAAAGCCAAAAAAAAAAAAAAAACACTTTTTTTCGCTATGCAGGAGTGGGGCCTGGGGGCATCTCTCCTGCTCAGGCTAAAGCTGCAAAATATGGTAGAGTCCACACCAACTGAAGACAATGCTTACTTATCAAGAAGAATATGGAACAAACTGTGTTACATCAGTACAGAAAAGATTTGTGAGTGACAGATGACTCTGCACTCTGCTCCAGGTTTGGGTGGTGTTGGAGGCGTTGGTGGTGTTGGAGGTGTTGGAGGTGTTGGAGGCATTGGAGGCGTTGGAGGTGTTGGAGGTGTTGGTGGCATTGGAGGCGTTGGAGGTGTTGGAGGTGTTGGTGGTATTGGTGGACTGTTTCCAGGACAGGTGCCAGGAGGTATAATATTCAGTAAAAAACCTAGAAAACTAAATTCTGTCTATCACCATCCTAGCACTGTCTTGTTTGAAAAAACATTACATTGTTACTAATATATTTCACACTAAACCAAAGACTTTGCCATTCCTTGAGTCTTCAGTAACCATTCCCTCTGTTTTAATATACCTATGCTTTGATTAAAGTATTGTCTTTTGTTTTCTTGTCTTTTAATATTTTAACTGTAGGGTATGGAGCTGTTTCCAAAGCTGCTAAATTTGGTGAGCACATCTGTGTTTTTGAGTATAACTGCAGAATATTTGAATTCATAATGTCACACATCTTTTTTCATAATATACAATTAATCATTCTGTCAGTGCCAAAAGGCATAACACAACTTCTGTAATAGTATCTTGTGTTGTCTCGAACTTCTCAATTTATATGGGCAGATTCCACCTGTTTGTTCTACTGGTGTTCCCTAAACAGGAGTACCAGGAGGTGTCCCTGGAGGGGTACCTGGAGGAGTGCCAGGAGGTGTCCCAGGAGGTGTCCCAGGAGGGGTACCTGGAGGGGTGCCAGGAGGTGTCCCTGGAGGGGTACCTGGAGGGGTGCCAGGAGGGGTACCTGGAGGTGCACCAATTGGAGTTCCAGGGGCTGGATATTCACCAGCGGCCAAAGCTGCTAAATATGGTATGGTGTAAAAATGTGACACTACAGTTACTTTTTTTCCACATAATGTTAGATCATATGTCTTCAAAAGCAGCCAATCATTTGTCTTTCCCCACTTTTACCCTAATGTAATGAAGGCCTAGGAGGGACAGGGAGGCTGGGAGCAACAGGAGGACTAGGCGGAGCAGGTCTGGGTGGAGTAGGAGGACTGGGTGGAGTCGGAGGACTGGGTGGTGGAGGATACTCTGCTGCTGCTAAAGCTGCTAAATACGGTATGTTATCGGTTTGATTGTTTATCTATTTTTCTCAAATAAGTAAATGTGATTAAAATGAACCATGCATGCTCTTGCATAAATAGTAAGATCTAAACTAAAATGCACCTTGAAGACATTTCATTTGTCCTCCAAGAGGCTTCTTGAGCTCTAACTGACTGATGGAGAATCCAGATATGTATTATCAAACCAAACCCTTGACTAATGGCCCATTAACGACTTAAGGCTAGCATGCGTTAGAGTGTGAATCATTGTGAAACACAGTGCAGAGATGATTAGAGGTGTTAAGGATGGCAAAACTTTGTGGTGAGAGATCTCAAAATTATATCATAAGTACCTGGCAGCTGAAGTGGTAGATCCTGAAGAGCTCCTCAGGGCACGATGCTCCTCTGAAGACAGTGATGTTGACAGTCTGGACAGAGAAGCCAGATAGTTAGAAAGAGGATGCCTATTGTGAAACTATACACCACACATGTCTTGGGGCACGAGAGTCTTGGGTTAGTCTTAGGCCATTAGCAGCAGGATTGGGTATGTATGCTTTTGTCTTTGACTCTCCATCAGTCACTTCAAACTGAAGAAGGGTCTTGAATGAGAGGTGAAACCTCTTCAAGAACCAAAAAGAAAAGTCCACTCATCTTCTTAAACTCTTAGAATTACCATGACCTGGATGACTGACAATCTACACAGACATTATGAGATTATTTATTTTCCACAGGGGTAGGAGGACTAGGAGGAACAGGAGGACTTGGTGCAGGAGGACTAGGAACGGGAGGACTGGGAGGAACAGGACTAGGGGGCGCAGGAACATACCCTGGTGCTGCCAAAGCTGCTAAATATGGTAAATGGAGATTACTATTATCCAGTCTCAGAACGTGTTACTTTGCTGAGTTGATCTGGAATCTAGGCTGCAGTGCAGAGTGACATATGAGGCAGAGAACGTCAAAGGCCATGGAAGAAGCCTAAAATATATACAGTATGGTTTATTTTTTGATATCCCTCCCTTTGAGACGCCTCGCAACTCAACGGTCTTGACAGTGCTCAAATCCTCCTCCTGGTACTGACTTCAACAGCTTTAGCCTGTCTTATAACAATTATCAAAACGCAAAGCCAGCAAATTGGAAGTGATGTTTCAATTTACAATATCATTTAGCGGACACTTTTATTCAAAGCAACATACATCTGACACTATATATAACACAAGGTAGGACTAAGCGCTAAGGACTTTGCCTAACTCCTCACTGGACAAGTGTGCCCTTACCGGGATTTGAACCACTGATCTGAGGTGGACGACCGGGGTAAACCCAGAACTCACTAGAAGGATTATGTATCTAATCTGGTCTGGGAACACCTTCAGATCCCTCAGGAGGAACTCTAAAGCATCACTGAGGAAAGGGACATCTGCAATGACCTGCTTCACTTGCTGCCTGTGCCACGATGGATGGATGGATGGATGGATGGATGGATGGATGGATGGATGGATGGATGGATGGATGGATGGGTTAATGGATGGGTTAATGGATGGATGGGTTAATGGATGGATGGGTTGTCTCGAATAGTAATGAAATGCTGATTATTTTCAATACCGGCAAACACATTCCATTTTTAGTACCTTTAATTAAATTTACTGTGGAAACTGATTGTCTTCCACAGGAGCAGGAGGAACAGGAGGACTCGGAGTAGGAGGACTTGGACCAGGAGGACTTGGAACAGGAGGACTCGGAGTAGGAGGACTTGGACCAGGAGGACTTGGAACAGGAGGATACCCTAGTGCTGCCAAAGCTGCTAAATATGGTAATTAGAGATAACTATTATTCAATATCTGAATTTGCCACTTGGTTCTTGTGGGTGGATCTGGGTTCTAAGTAGCAGCACACAGTGACATGTGAGGCAAAGAACACCAAAGGCCATTCTCATTATCAATAAATTCATCAGTTTTACTATATTAAATCATGCTATCAACTTCCTCTTTAATTAAATTTGTCTTCCACAGGAGTAGGAGGACTAGGAGGAGCAGGAGGACTAGGAACGGGGGGACTGGGAACGGGGGGACTGGGAACAGGACTGGGAGGTGGGGGATACTCTGCTGCTGCTAAAGCTGCTAAATATGGTAAGTGAAATTCAATCTCAGAAAAAAAAACAGTGGCAAAATATAATTGCAGAACAAAATAATTGCATTTGATGAAGTATTGTAGGTGAGTGTGCATATTTATATGAATCCTTTTTGTCTCAAAGGTCAAGGTGGCGCAGGGGTAGTTCCAAGTGGAGGTAGAGGAGTAGTTCCTGGAGGCTCATTTTTACCAGGATATGGCTGTAAGCAGCTCCACAGACTTTTAATATACACAAGCAGTGATAGTTTATTATTATGTCAAAGGTAGAAGATCACTGTTAACCTTTTTGGGCTGTATTCTTTTGCAGCTTTGGCGGCTGGTGCCAAACCTCCTAAATTTGGTGAGATTTTGATATTTACAATTTAACACATTGTAATGATTGCCATGTCACAAGATGTAGCATGACGCGTCCCTCTTATTCATCGCTGTTATACTCATTGATGTGTATGTGTAGCTTACTGTTATGTAAATCCATTGTTAGAATCACAAGTTTTGGAAAATTTCATCTGAAGTTTATTAATTGATTTAGCTTAATTTGCAAAGGAGACAGTGGTAGTAGCTAATAAATTGTGCCAATTGACAGGCGTCCCTGGAGCTGGCCTAGGAGGAGGAGGATTCCCAGGGGGAGCAGGGCAGGTGCTGCCTGGTGGTGGTTTTGGTGGTAAGTTATTTAACTGATTTCACTTCATTGTCCTCATTTAGTCTTCATTTTAGACCCAAAGTGCTTTGTGTGCAACATAAGAGCTTCTGAGTTTTCCTTCATGATATTTCTGTATGATCTAACAAATTTCCATCCACAAACATTATGCTGATTCCTTGCAGGGTTTGGAGGTGGTGCTGGAGTCAAACCCCCAAAATATGGTAGGGTTTATTGTTTGTTTATGTTTATAAATTATAAAATAGTTGGCTAATCTGATTTCTGGATCATAAATGCAAAAACACATTGTCATTTATGGTATATGTCTGCAAATCACAGCAATGTTGGTACACTTTTAAAGAGGAAATGTGTCATTTACAGGTAACTACAGTTAAAAGCAATGTTAATGTTGAATACAACAGTAACAATGAAGTCTTGTGACAGTAAACCTCATATTCTACAGCAGAGTCCTGCAGTCAGTTCTAAAATAATTAACTATGTAGTAATTATTTTTAAGTAAATATTTATACAGAAAATATCGCTACAGTGTATTTTTTAAATTCTACCTTTTAAAATAATAATAAATTAATGATGCAATCTGCTGTATTCACCCTAAACAGGAGTAGCAGGAGGAGCTGGAACAGGTTTAGGAGTTGGTGGACTGGGAGTACCAGGAGGAGTACCAGGAGGAGTACCAGGAGGAGTACCAGGAGGAGTACCAGGAGGAGTACCAGGAGGAGTACCAGGAGGACTACCAGGAGGAGTACCAGGAGGAGTACCAGGAGGTGGACAATATTCTGCCGCTGCAAAAGCTGCTAAATACGGTTGGTAAAATGAGCACACCAACACAATCAGAGACATTTACTTGTAACTCAGTTGTTTCCATGGTAGAAAGGACAGAACTTTCATCAATTACAACCGTGGTTTCTCATTTTACATAACATTAGCTATTGTTATGTTTTAGTCCCTGCAAATTAATGATGCAACTTGCTGTTTCCCTGAAAAAAGGAGTTACAGGAGGCGCTGGAATAGGGCTAGGAACAGGAGTACTTGGAGGAGCAGGAGGAGTACCGGGAGGAGTACCGGGAGGAGTACCAGGAGGTGGACACTATTCTGCCGCTGCAAAAGCTGCTAAATACGGTCAGTGAAGTGAGCACACAAACAGAACCAGAGACATTTACTTGTGAATCAACTTATTCTGTAATACAAAGGTTGCAACATTTGGCAATTACAAGTGTAGTTTCTCCCCTAGTATAGTCTTATTCATTGATGTATTTTATTACCTGCAATCTAATGATGGAACTTGATTTTTGTCTGAATAAGGAGTTGCAGGAGGTGCTGGAGGAGGGTTAGGAACAGGAGTACTCCGAGTACCAGGAGGAGTAGGAGGAGTACCAGGAGGAGTAGGAGGAGTACCAGGAGGAGTAGGAGGAGTACCAGGAGGTGGACAATATTCTGCGGCCGCAAAAGCTGCTAAATATGGTATTGAGAAATAGGCCTACCAACTAAAAATGATGCATTAGGAGATATTCAGTGGTGTATAATTCTGATTGGAACTGTAAAATTTTAAATAATTACAAATACATTTTCTGATCACTATCTTACTTCTTTCTTAGTTTTTATTGATTAGTGTCTAAACTGCTCATTCATACAAATTTTCTTGTGTGTTATCTGAGGATAGTTTGAAGAGATGGAGCACAAAATTTGTACAATTGATCGAAGTTGTTGTTTTCCCTCCAATTAGGAGCAGGATTAGGAGGAGTCCCTGGTGGAGTACCTGGAGGGGTTGGTGTTCCAGGTACTGCATATGCTCATTGGTGAAAAGACACTATAGCCACTATTATTCTAGCATAAGGTAGCTTCCTATTGCAGGAACTCGGGGCAGGTGTAAGCTAACTGGCTTCTTCAACCCTTTTAATTCCTTTGGGATGTAGGATACGAAAGCTCAATCACAACATTATCTTCAACTGCTGTAAAACAATGACAAATGGAAGTTACTAGACATAACTCTGTAGTGTATAGGAAACAGAACAATGGAGGGTTTATTTAGTTAGCCTCCATGGTGACATATATTGTTGGATGCAATGCTAAAGAGGACAAGACTGCTACTTGACGAGGACATCAAAGTAGCAGTTGTTGTCCTCTCTGAATTTAACTAATTAGACTTGGCCTTCAAGATTATTTAGTCACTGTCAAGCACTAAAGCCCTAAAACAGCTTGCAAGTTTCTGCAGTGGAAAACAGCCTGATGTCATTGTTACTACTATTTATCATGCAAAGTGTAATGATACACATATTGATGGGAGCATGTTTTTGTTTGTTTGTTTGTTTGTTTTGGCAGGATATCCAGGTGGTGTTAAACCACCAAAGCATGGTAAGGAGTACATGAGACAATTATAAAAGCATTTGTTGCATTAGCATAATTGCTCACGCTGTCCACCAGGAGTAGAAGATTTTGAGCCGTGACTGTAAACCTCCCTAATATGCATTTCACTGTTGTTGTGCATTTGGTGTCAATGTGTCAAATCCTAGAAGCCTATAACAGTTTCAATAAAGGGTGGAAAGTCATGAATACTAGAAGCATTGTTGTGAGCATTTTAGGAGGAGACAAACTTTTCAGGTCCTATTTATGTCAAAATTTAGCAAATAATAATAATAGTGCCATCAAACTATTGAACTCTTGCAGGGGGCATTGCTGGAACAGGAGTTGGAGTTCCAGGGCCGACGCCGGGTACAGCTGTTGGTGGTGCTCCAAATGGTTCTGTTGTGCCAGGTGGTCCAATTGTTCCTGATAGAATACTATTTTCTATTTTCTTAAATGCACCTTTTATTCAAAATAAGTTTTGCATTGCGAGTGACGTTTTATTGTGTTTACAGGAAAGGATGTTGGTCTTGGTGGAACTGCCCGACCAGGTACAATGAAATATCAAAACTGATCTCCAAAAACATTTACCATACACACATTTACATACTCGTGTTATTACAATATTTATAGACAGGATATGGGAGGAAGATTCTACTGCTACAGCTTACAGTACAGTACAACAAGTAAACAGTAATACGTTTAGAGCTTCAACACATCCCTGCAGCTACCCTGCACCGTCAGCCATTCTACATTTTCTTCATGCATTTTCTTCCCACAATGCTCACATGTTGTTTGTTTTGCTAGTGCTACCAGCTAATGACCACCTCTAGCTTACAGCCTCCCAGCTGTGGCTGTATCAAGGTCCATTTCACAGCTTCCCTTTTCTGACCAGTCTCACTCTGCGCCTGTTTCAAGCACAATGAACAATGAAACTGGAACCTGTTGTCTTTTTGGCAGGCCCCACTCCTATTGCTGCTATTAGCAAGGCCCCAGAGGTCCCACAGCCCAGTAAGACTTGTCGTTTGCATAAAGTCCTTAACCATGAAGTGAAATACATGGCACTTACTCTATGTTGAAGCAAACTGTAGTTGAGTTGTAGTTTATTTTCCACTCTGATGTAGTATGGGTCAGTCCACTCAGTATTTGTGAATGTGATTGGGACTCTTCATTCACAGCATCCAGATGCAGCATTTTAGTGATTACAGATAAAAATTCAAGTGCAATTTGGTTTACAAATACAAAAAGGGTAGATTTCCACTCCTAGAACCTGCAGTGTTTTGCCAGTTCTTTATTCATTTTCTGGTTTGTTGCTACTGTTTTATTTACAGTTGTTTGTCTAAATCAAATACATTTCATTTTTAGTATGATAGCATACTTAGAATTCATATGACCAAAAATTACAGCATCTAACTCATATTTTCTCGGGTTTATAGAGAGTTGTTCACCTTCTCAAATACTGTTTGGAAAGACTGTATAAATCTGTCTTTGGCATGCGTTAGTTAGTTTACTAAGTAGAACTCTGTTTTACTTTGGGATTGTGAAGACATTCAGTTACATCTTCCAGCATTACATGTGTTGTGCTAAGTGAATTTAGCAGTTTTTGCCAGACACAATTTTTGAATGTGCAGGTTTCATGTAGTGCTGGAAGAGAAATTAATATAACCCATCTTGTTCCTGATGATAGCAACAGTAGTATATCAGTTGTGACCAGTTTTCTCTCTTTCACAACCGCACTACTTTTCCTTTTACTAATAGCTTGCTCTGCTTGATGGATTTCTTTCACAAATATCATAGGTACAATTTCTGGGAAATTTATTATTCTGAGAGTAGTGATAGATTAATCATGTAATGTCATCTTTCCATTTCTGATGCTCTAAAGGCCTACAGAGCTTTGTTTTGACTGCACGAATGTTTGCACTCATCAGTTTGTTTTTCGCAGTGACGGGTTTTCCTGACATTTGTATGGTTTAAAGTTCTTGATGTTATTGCCATTCATGTCACATTCTAATAATTTAGAGTTTTTTATCATTATTTATACGTGTATATATATATATACTGTGAAATGGCTGCTATAAAATACCACTTTTCAGGAGACTGTTGTTTTTTTTATGCCTGTAGTCTTTACACAATTTGTCTTTGTCAAAATTTCTCTTTGTTTTATTGTATCTGAAAAAGAGTTTCTTATTCTCGTTCTTACATTTCAAAATGCAGGTAATTCATACGTTGTTGTGTAATTTCAACAATCATAAAACTGTATATTTCATAATTATTAATGCAGCCAATCCAAACCGACAAAATATTTTGAAAGATATTTGAACTAACTTAGTTTTTTCATTCTTTTCTGCACTCCGTACTCTTGTGGCGGCTGTTTGAAAACAGGCGGTAGGTTCAAAATAAGTGCATGTTCTTGCAGTTATTTCATTTAACACTATGCTATGTGTCAGCCTGTTTTAATGTCATTTTTACTCCTGACTGTTTTTACAGTTGCTGGTGGAATTATTCAGCCGAGTGGTAAGTGCTACATGTAACACTGCAGATCATTGTTATTAATTAACGTAAACTTTCTGTAGATAGTTTAACATAATGTGGCTTTTTGTTATTTCACAGCTGGCACAAGTGTTGGTAAATATGACATATTGACATTGAATACTCAACAAAATTATTTTGCATGACTTTTATTTCAGCATTACGTATGTGACAAACGCTGAGTTTTGTATTTTTATGTGGCAGGTGGCGCTGGTGTTCCAGCTCCCTCTGGTGGTAAGAGCAGCTCTCTTTTTCACTATGTGTTGATTATGTGCCATCGTTCAGTTTACATAGTTCAGTTGGACGTGTATTAAATGTTTTGTACCATATAATCTTCATCTATTCTCAGTGGGATTGCTTTCCCCGTCTTTTAACGTGCTCAACATTAGCTGACGTAACCTTTGCCTGTGTTTTCAGTTGGTCCGACAGGCCAAGGCCAACCTGGTGAGTGTAAACAGCCTGTTTTTTTCTGTAGTCATTAAAATCGCTCAGAGTGCTCTGGCTTTGCTGCACACTCTCAAAAGTGATACATAACAGACCAAGAGATCCACTGACACAAAGGTATAGAAGCAAGGTTACAAAATTATAGTGCACCTCACAATACTTCTGTGTTACCTCGCAGTGGTTTTACATTTCCTCTCAGTCCTGTATCACAGTCAGCCGCAGCTAATACAGTCATGACTACAGAGAGTCACAGCTATGGCAGAAGCCAATGTCACCATTATGACTGTGACACATTCACTTTAATACTTGCTTACATGCAGCAGTAGGCCAACTGTGGGTGCAGAGATCATTTTCTGGTTGAGGGTTGTACTGAAGCCAATGCATTCCTTATGGACTGTAAAAGAAACAAATTTGTCACAGGCATCACAGGCTCAAATGATACCAGCTGGACATTTCCACAGCAGCACAGATTAAACCACAGCAGCAGCCAAAGTGTGAGCAATAACCATATATCCAGTCACAGCTTCACCATCACAGCCAGCATCTGTAGACTGTCAGAGAGCAGCCCTTTAAAATGAATATTGAGCAGTAGATGCATCATTTAAAGGGTCACATTGGTGTATTAGTGGACTGGACCAGCACACTGTTGATATAGATCAAAGAGCGAGTAAAGCAAAAAGCAGGAGAAATGCAAAAGTAGTCTGTAAAGCAGTGACCTTTAGAAGGCTCTGAAGCTTTCAGAGTTAAAAGAAAACCATGCAGAATAAACAAATTATTAGAACTTGATTTGTCTGTTAAAAATTTTTTAAAAATGTGATTCTATCCATCAAAGCATTTCATTGTAGATAAGTCTTAAATCTTAACCAACTAGATAAACCATCTTTTAGTGTCAATATTGCATATGAATACTTAGTTTTTCCTTCAGGCTTCTTGCACCGTAATTATTTCTTCTCGTGACAAGCTCTGCTGTTTTCCAACACTTTCAGTAGGTTCTCTGTTTGTGTGGTAGTTTTGTCCTTGAGTCCACTTCCATTCATTTGTCAGCACATTTTGCATTATGGAATGTTTGATCGTTCATGCATGAGTCTCTCCTCTTCTTTAGTTGCAACTGGAGTCCAACAACCTGGAGGTAAGCCAATATTTATGCTTGTATTGATGTAAGAACTCCATTAGCCCTCAATCTACTGTATGCTTTCTAACTGAAGCCGAATGACGGTGTGATACATCCATTTGGCCATTTGGTGGAGACAAAGACAAAAACAACAGCTGAGGCCTTTGATATTAATCATCCTGAACACTGCTGTTTTCAGGTGTTGGTGTCGGCACAGGTGTCAAACCACCTAAACCTTATCTACCAGGTAAAGATGAGCTAGATCTCTTTGTTGTACGTCATGTAATGTATTTGTATTATAATGTTACAACATAATGTTTATATCTGTGATTCGCTTGCTTGTGATCTGCAATACATCAGCTTTCCATTTCTTCAAGGCTTCTTGTATCATTGCCACAGAATTAATCAGTTGTACAAATTAAATTGCTTCAATTTAACACCTAATATTATTGTAAAAATAAACTTCCATTGTCTGTGTAGTTCTGTGGCATAAAAAATTGTAAAGCTTTCACTTACAGTACGATGCAAACATTTACCCAAATGTATAGATATATATGATTTGTAAATATATTTTTATTTAAGATATTACAAAGTCTGTAATTGTACCTTATATTGAAATCTGCATATTAGTTTCAGCATTGGTGTTAAGCTTGCTCTGTCTGGATAATACGATCATTGCTGCTCCTGCTAGTTTTTTTTATTTTGTTTTTTTTAAACATTACACAGTTACACACACATGCATGTGCACACACAACATCTTAACTCCATCAAGCTTTGTCACTTTAGAATCAAAACATCCAAATGAAGTAATCAGTACACTTTTTATGTTCCCATTCAGGTATCGATCCATCTTTCACAAACAAGCTGTGCTTATCCAAACATGCAGATTCCGTCTAGACACTTAATGACTGAGCTGGGATCGATAAAACCACCAGCTTATGTTTAAGGAGAAGCTGCATCAGGCCTTTCTCAACC
The DNA here is from genome assembly GCF_022539595.1 of Amphiprion ocellaris. Classification (NCBI taxonomy): domain Eukaryota; kingdom Metazoa; phylum Chordata; class Actinopteri; family Pomacentridae; genus Amphiprion; species Amphiprion ocellaris. The sequence goes on from NC_072772.1 coordinate 7,421,165, forward strand.
CAATTACACCTCTAATAGACTGAACAGTCATCAGTTTTGTGCATCTGCAGGTTTGCAGTTTTTGTGTGTTTTTGCTATTCTGCACTTTTCTGATGGTGTGATGGGACATAAGACCAAGCTGGAGGTGGTTTGCTTGATTAAGACTGTCAAATATGTATTTGAGTCATTTCAATTCTGTTAGATTTAATGTGCTTTAACGGCATGAATTTTAGGTTATAATTTAATAATAATGAAGAAAAAAATATATTACAACATGAGGAATGCATAAGCTAAAGGATTAGATTGTCAAGATAAAATAGCAATAAGTATTTAATATTTACATGTGTATAAACGGAAGAAAAGACTGATCATCTGCATTTATGATGACAGTACCTCCTTTAATAACTAGATCAGAAAATAGAATGCTTTTTGTATCTTTTTATATCTTTTTATAACAGATATGTTTGATTCATCTCAGCTTTCCCTTTAATAAGGTGTCTAATAACTTATATCGCTTGAATGACTGCTGAGGTTAATAACCAGTGTATGTTCAAAGGTAATTAAAACTATTCTGACAATAGAACGGAGCTGGAGAGGATGACACCAGCATGGATGATAGAGACTTTATTCCTCATTGTGATGGGGGAATTTTCTGTTTAATCTTCAAACACTGTTTCTCCACAGGTGCTGGAGTCGGTGTTTTTCCAGGCGGAGCTGGATATCCCTATGGTGGAACTTATGGAGGTGCGTTTCCTCTACGTTTTGTTTAACATTCATAGATTTGGCTTAAACAGCAGTAAGTATTGTGTTTATCCTTCCTGTGCTTCAGTGCCTTATGGTGCAGGTACTGGGCCTGGAGCTGGAACTGGAGTCGGAACGCTGCCTGGAGCGAAGCCTCTGAAACCTCCAGGTACGTTTCTGCTTTAAAGAAACCATTACATCCAAAGCTTATCTAAAGAGAGTCTCTTTCTGGAATATGCATGCTTTCTGAGGCTGTTTCTACCTTTTTGCATGTGCAGGCTTATGCATCGTTGTGTTGTGCTTTGTTGTAGTTGCAGGTGGAGCAGCGGGTGGAGCAGGAATCCCACTGGCAGGAGGAGGTTTCCAAGGTCAGTCTTATACGTATATATATATATATATATATATTTTTTTTTTTTTTTTTTTTTTTTTCAGTGAACCATAAGAATATTAATTAATGGGAAAATAAGCACAGATATTGCTTTATTTTATGTTTTTCAAAAATAGTTGTAATTTTTTATTATGTTTTTACTTCTTTAAATTAATTTTATTATTGACATTTCTTGGATGAGCCAGTGCCCAGACAATTCTGCTACTTTTCCCTACCATCATGATTCAGAGGCATACTGTCCATATAGAAAGAATGGAGCCTGACAACACCAATATGCAGTCGTGGAAGAAGTATTATGATCCTTTTCTTCAGCAAAAGTACCAATAAGGCAACATGAAAGTTCTCCAACACAAGGAAAAGTCCTGCATGCAGAATCCCACTAAGTAAAAGTGCATATAGTCTTGGTTTGGTTCCTCTGATTGATACATTATTATATATATAACATCATTTCATACACAGGGACGTGGCTCGTCACATGCTAAATGGGAGAGAAGATAAAATTCTGGTATACAAATCTGTTTTCAGTATTTGGACTTTTTCTCTAACCCTGACTTTTTTTTAATATTGAGCATCTTTTGAAATGAAAACGTGAGAAGTTTTAAGGTAAAAATCTGTGTTTGTTAGAGTTCATAGACATCTGAAATGAGACCCCAACCACAAGCTGCTTTTTTATAAGGTAAAAATAAGAAAAGTAAACCACAAAGGCTGTAAAACCAATGTTGTAATCTTTAAATATGTGTTGTAAAATCTTCCACCTTAAAAGTAACTGCATGTAGTACAGTAAAAAAATACAATATTTCCTTCTGACATGAAATGGAGTTGAAATATAAAGTTGCATAAAATGTAAATTATCAAGTAAAGTGTCTCAAAATTGCTCTTGTATACAGTACTTGAGAGAGATCATTGGTAATGCACAACATTCCACCAACTTTCAAGAACAACAACGTCATTCTGCCAGCGCTCAAAGTGACAGTTGGTCGAGGAGATGCCGTCACATCGCTCTTCCTGTGCAGGAAATTGGCCAGAATGCTGATAAGTCTTACGGGTCACAGCGAATCAGGAATGAGAAGCTGCTTTGATAAAGGAAACAGATTGATGTTTCCGTGGAGGCATTATTCAGAGTCTCTCATACAATCCCATGCAGGACAGCTGCGTGTACAGTGTAAGTTTAAGGCTCTATCTTGTACATGTAAGCCATCTTGTCCCTGTTGTTGCAGGTGGGCTGACGTATCCCTCTGCAGTTGGACTTGGAGGCGCTGGTGCTGGAGCTAAACCACCCAAACCAGGTGTACCAGGTCTGTTATTGTCAGAGCACACTGAAACACACTAGCTAGTCCCCTTTGGTGGCAGTGGCATAATAGTAAATAACAGTGACATTTGTAGCTTATTGCTAATTTTTGAGACTTCTGTTGCTTGAAAAAATTCTTGAGTCCGGCAGATGTTGGTAATTACTGTTTATGAAAAACCAGATTCTCAGCTCTGACAAATACGTACTTCATTTACCACCCTGCTTCCCCTTTAAATTATGATAATTGATTTTCAGTACTCTATCTTTCAATCTATTTTTGTGTTAAATTTGAGTGATAAACCGTTGTAAAAAACTGTTTACTTTCACTGTGACAAGCCTGTTGAAGAAAGAAAAATTACTGAATTTGTATAACTTCATACAGAAATGTTTTCTTCATAGAATTACTGCCATACATGTATTATTTTATCTATTTTCAGTCAATTAGTCATAAAGAAAATGCCCATTTAGTGGAGTTAGTTCAACCCTCTTGACACCGAACCCCACTGGTGTTTTTGAAAGGCGTTTTATTTCTTCATTTTTTTTAATAGTAAATAATTTCACCATTTTTCAGAAGCAAAAACTGGGGTTAAAAAAAAGAAAAGATAAGAAAAACAAAAAAGAATCAACCAATTTTAAACTTTCCACTGGTCCTGTAATAAATTACATACAGTTTCATCACAAAAATGAACCCAATCTAAGCTTAAAATCATAATATTCATAAAATAAAATCATTTTATTCTACATTCAAAAATCTGTTTAAAATAACAAGTTTGCACCAGATCATGCAAAAATAATCATGATAATAATAAAGAATTCTACGTTGTACAGCATAACTGAGAAGCAATAACTGACTCAGCTGCACCCAACAGTCTTGTAACAAAAAAAATCTGAGAATTTTTAGATGAGCTCTTTACAAGGAAGAAGAAACAATAAATGAGACTTTTCTTTTTCATGCTTTATCCAAGTATACGGTGCCATAAAGCACAGAAGACAGCTTTGAGTTTTCTCTACTTCTAAATATGGTTGTGCTGTTTCCATAGAGGTGCAGGACTTTATATTGAAGTAAAAAACTGCTTGGGATTCACAAGGTTATTTAGGGTCATTATGAAATCTACTTATTTAGCCAAAACTTTTTCAAAATACAGCCTTATCAAAGGCGGTAATCTTTGCAGTGTTTCTGTACCGTTAGGAGTTTGTAAATGGAACATGTCAACAACACATCATTTCCCACTGGAGACTGATTACTGTTAGTTTCAGAACATCGCAGTGTGATTGTTTGAAGATAACAAAAGCCCCTGGAGAGTCATGTCCTGAAATAGCAAAAACTATTCCAGGGGAAATTTGGATGAGGTTGTTAATGTGTCTGTCGCCATAGAAACACAAAGCTTCATAAAGCTTGTATATCACAGGAACAGAAACAGTCTGGTGACGTTTTTTATTGGCTTTTAATCTGAACAGGCTACGGCAACCTTGGAGGCGGTGGTGGATATCAGCCAGGTGAGAATCTCACCATTCTTGCTAATATATTCTACTCAGTTTCCCTGTTTTATCCTCTGAGCTCATCAACGATGTTCTTTCCATGTCCTTAATAGAAAGACATAGTGGTCTAGCATCGTGCACATTTAATTCTAGCAGGCCACAGCTCTTGCTGTGTGGCTTTTGGTCCTTCCTTTCCTCCTCCTCCTCTGCCCACCAGTGATGGATGAGTGTAATCACACAGCAGCAGCCGACAGTTCAGCCTCCTCTCACTTCCCTGCAGATACTGTACAGGCTAGTCAATAGAGTCATGCTCATAATCCTTCTCCCAGAGGCCAGAGGCTTGTCCGTCTGTGTGAAACGCTACTACAGATGGTTTAGCATCTTTCATTAAGCAGCACAGTTTTTCCAGCAGACAAATTTGCCAAATTAAGAATTTTGAGATTAGAAGAAGTAGGTCAAGTTGTCATATTCACTGTATGTAACCCTCTACTTATTGTATGTATCTGTCTATTCACTGTAGGTGTCCCTTTATTCACTCTATGCCACTTCTTAATATTGTTTATTCATAATTTAAAAGCAGGACTTGATGAGACCTGATGATGTTTAATGCAAATGCAGCTCCTGGCAACATCGATTGTTCTATTCTGTGGTCCTGCTCATATTGTCAAATTACACACTTTGCTTCAATGAATTTCTGACTCTCCATGGAAACTGCTTTTCAAATTTCCAGGTGCAGTTCCTGTGGCTCCTGGTTATAGAGGAGGATTCCCCCAACAGTACTACCCAGGTAGAAGAACTGCTGTCTGTGTGCACACATGTAAATGTTGCACCTTTTACCTGCTAATAAGGGTTTTCTGTGACAGACATTATGCGTATCTGTAGTGGCAATGAACAGTTCTGTGTTGGGATCTTTGAGGGGGACTGGTAGTGCTATAAATCAGTGGAGGCAAGCTAACCGCTGACAAAATTGAGTCATTTATCTTTAGAGGGTGGACACGAAGGAAAAAGACAGTAGTGTTATGGTGTGTGTGTGTATGTGCATATATATATATATATATATATATATATATATATATATATATATATATATATATATATATATATATATATATATATATATGTGTGTGTGTGTGTGTGCTGTGGTGACCTAGATCTGTTTATGCAGTCTCATTTTGGGGACCTATCTTCCTTATGGGGACCAAAAGCAAGTCCCCATAACCTAACCTGTGTGTAGGTAGCTATATAAGATAGGAGTCATATGCAAAGGAGACAAAAATAGTCAAAGGGAGGGAGTGATGCTTCATAACAGTGGTATGTTCATCTGAGCTCTGCTTCATAACTCTTCATTTCTGGGTGCTTTTTTTTTTTTTTTTTTTTTTTTTTTTTTTGCTCCCGTCACATTTTGAAATAAAAAACCCTGGAATCAACATGCACAACATTTTTCAAGTGCCCACAGGTGTCACTAGCACTGAAAAAAAACTTCTAGATAATGTAGATATTTTAGGACTTACATTTCTAATTTGTTTTAATACTTTTTCCTGTGTTAATGTCGGTCACTGTTGTGAATTATTTCTATTTTCTGTGAATCCAATTACAGCAAAAAGTTCATTTTTGCCAAAATTTTGCACGAGAGATATCACAATTTCAACATCACACATGATATCGGGTAGTTAAAAAACAGTTTGTAGCTTTGATGACTGTTGTAAATTGTACATTTTCTTTTTAAAGAAAACTTGCGGTTCAAACTCACTGCTAGGTTTTGGGGTTCAAAAGGTTAAAAGGTTATTAAATAATTAATTGAACATTCATAGTTTGTCCAAACATTAACATACATTTGCTGGTATCCAAACCTGCCTCTACGTAGACAAAGATTTAGCAGATAGATGAGTCTTTAACTTTTCATCCTTGTTTCCGGATCAGGAGGCCGATTAATGCTGTACTGCCACCAGCCAGGTAACATAGCTGAACGGAGAAAAGGACAAACTGTTACTTTCACTTCAGAGCATAAAGGAAAGGAGAGGGGAGGTGCTGCAGGATGACAGGATGTTTCACTTTCCCTGTTTACAAACATGCATGTCATTCAGCAAAGGATGAGGAAAACACATTTGGAAAATATTAGTAAATAGCTCATTGTCCCCCTTCTCTCCTTCTCTTTATGCCAGTTATTTTCACTTCAACACAACTCCAGCTTCTGCACCCTTTCCCTTGAGAGATGTATTAATATAATTCTACTAGTTAACAAAGAAGAGAGGGATCTGCTGAATCCTCCTATCCAATGCCAGTATATTTCACATTAAACTTGAAAAGTCCTGGATTTTTGTGATTATATGATTAGATTTGTTCATGATAATTGATAAAATTGTGGTTTTCTCACATATTTTTTGAAGGGGCTTTTCAATTTTAGCTTGAAATCATTTCATTTCTGATTACTCACATTCAACTTGTTAACACACAGGAGGCTGACTTTTTTTTTAAAAAAATCTCTGTGCATCTAATCAATGAGAGATTAATTGGATTATTTTAGAAAATGCAATATAAGAAAACATAACATTTGCATATATAATGATAAAAATCTGTCTTGAACTATGGTGACTATGATTTCTGCAGCTACAAGTACCACGATCTACAAATCTTTAACCAACATCATGAGTCTGTGTGGTTTACAAACCAAATACAGAAAGGAGAACAATATCATCCGAGTAAATTCTGGCCTCTTAAATACATTCAGAGTATTTATGGATCAGACATCTCAGCACCAGATTTAAGTGCCTCCCATCTTCTCTGATCTTCTCTAATGTCAACAGTTTTGTTCCTACAACATCCTCTGCAGGAAGAGTACATCAACCCCTCTGAAAGTCCAAAGTGGTTTCATCTAAGCATTAGTCTGTTGGCATCAACTCATCTTGTGTTTATCTCTGATTTTGTCTAGGTGGATATGTACCGGCCCCACTGACTCCTCAGCAAGGTACCAAATGTCCACATACACTCATTTCACTTCACACATCCAAAAAACAGCACGTCATGAATGCATTGTTTCAGCGAGCTAGTCTCCCCTTTGATTATTTCCTAGTTTCTCTCATGAATTCTGCTCTTTGGCAGATTACTTGGATGAGTTTGGAAGGGTGTGTGCGTATCAGTGCAGATGGCACAGCCAGTGCACTGAGCACATGATAATCTGCATTTTCCTGATCACGGATATAACTGCTGGTGGGATAATTTCATGGAAAGCACATCCGATGTCAGAGGCTGTAACTTTACTGGTTTAATCTCTCACAACATCTTAGATATCGACATCTTTAAAGGGCGCCTGCATGAATTTCTGAATTAGGTTTTTATATTCATTTCATGCCCTTGACCCATTCACATAATAAGTAGAATTTTTCTACCCTCATTTTTTGACAGATTATCTAGATTAGGCTGTTGAAAAATCTGAGGAGTGTTTTCAGCTGATATACAGTATAATACGCTTAGGATTCTATTTTTCTAAAAGGCTGATGTTCTCCTTTAAGTCTGTATGACTGCCACAGACACAGTGATCCAGGGAAGCATGTGGTTAACCAGTAATTTTGACATTCAATTGCTAATTTAATATACACATCTGGTTCTGTGGCACAGTATGTTTTTGGTGTTTTATTGTATCTTGATTGGATCAGGTACACTGCCTGTCCAGTGTATCAGCAGAATTTCCATATATCACTGATCTCATTAACAGTATTGAACATCTGTTTACACTGTGAGCTGTTCAGTAGCTGCCACCCTCACCAGTAAATCCATTTGTAATTTTATTTTCAGCTCCTGTGTTTGGTTCAGTGAAGGTGAACATCAATAGGTCTCCTGTCTTTGTTAACAGCTCTGTTGGGAGCTGCTTGCTGTGTTGCTGAACGGAAACATAAACTTCCATACAGTGAGGGAAAACAAGAAGTCATTAAACATAATTGCACCTGAGGAACATTTGCATGAATGGAAATAAATTATATAGCCTATTGTCATTGCAATATGTCAAATATTATCCCTGATCACATATTGAAAGTTTTTTCCTCACAAAAACGCAAAATATGAGCTGATCTAAGTTGCAGTCAAGTAGACAATTGGATATGCAAATGTGTACCTAGAAAATAGTTGGTACAGTGTTATAATCTCAAATAATATTATCTGAAAAATCGCAGCTTTTCTGCAGAAGATATGCCAGAGTGCTGCACCTTGACAAATTTATCAGGTCAAATCTGCAAGCTGACTTTAATCCTATCTGATTTTAAGAATAGTTATTAATCTCTGATGTGCTGTTTAAAGGATGGAGGAGCAGATTGTGTCCTGTAAATTAATCCTCTGGCTAACAAACAAAGGCCACACAATGCAGCTGTGCTTTATAAAGAAAGTCAGCCTTCACGCTGGATACCAAACCGTACTGTGACAAAACCATATTGTCTGTCACTTTTGTTGTTTTGCAGCCAAAGCAGCAAAGTATGGTCCACTGCAGGGCTTCCTTGGTGGTGCAGGAGGAGGAGGGGGCTACAGAGGTAAAAGACTTGTGCACACACATTTCACAAAGTGAATTTGAGCTTACATGTTACGCAGAATCTTGCTGCAGCAGCCCATTGCTGAGATGAATCACCAAAATCCATTTAATGTTAGTGTTAAGTGCAACAGTATCCATACAAGCAAGACACATGTCAACTTATTATTGCTAATCAGAGACTCAAACAAAGTCCTTATAGGGAAGTTTTAGAACTTGGCAATTACATTAACAATGCCATTATTTCAGGCTAAGAAGTCAAAGTTCCTGTTTAAATGAATAACATGAGAGCTATAATTGCAGTTTCACTGGTCAGTGGGGCTGCAGTATAGAATGATCAGTCAATACCGATAAAAAATGCTTTAAAAGTTTGGTGACTTTTCCCCAAAGCAAGGTTTTAAATGTTCTTGAGTCATTGCAACAACACGATTGGCTGGATGTTTTCCAGTTTGACAATTGGCTTTTTCAGGGGATGAGTGAACATGTATCATACAATCTATCTTTGGCCTTTACAGTTTCTGCCATAGATTTCTATTTCAGTCAGAGTAGTTAAGTGGCGACTCTGTCCATCACAACATCTCTGACTGAGTTGTTTCTGTCGCTGCAGGTGGCGTTGCAGGATGCCAGGGCAAATACTGTGGGAGGAGGAAGTAGAGGATCTCTTGAGATCCAGTGACCTCAAGAAACCATGGTGCTACTGCATGATCTAGAATGTACATTTCATATGCAAACAAAGCCCCATTAGACAACCTGTAAAGATGATTGTATTTTACTTACTTGACTTCAGTGTCTGTTTCTATAGAAACCCACCGACCCAGAATTTTGTACACGTTCTGATGTGACGTATGTTACTGATAGTGCCTTTACTCATTCATGTGTTATTCAGCTTTAACTAACTGTGCTGCACCTGCTTACTTAACGTACAAAGAGTGTGTTTGAGTCACCACGTGTTGCTGTATGTGTGTGTGCGAGTGTGTGTTCTTTGGGCATATGGTTGTACTGTTGTGCGAAAGACTGTCTGAACCGTCAGCTGCCTATGTGACCTACGAATGATTTTGTTTTTAATCCTGAAGCAAGGTGATCTTTCTCACCTGGCTGCGCAGAGCTCTCTGACATGTCACAGGAGTTGGGTTGGCCGTCCAAAAAAATGATAGAATCTGGCCAATCTCAGCGTCGCTTCTGGCTCCCCGTCTTCTCTGCTGCTATTTTTAGGCCTGCTGGGTATAAAGCAGCGGGAATTGGGGCTTTGGCCAATCCATCTGCTCTCAGCAACTTTGCTGAATCTCGTTGCTGTGCAGTTCAGTTTTCTCAGCATCTTTAATGACGGCAAACATTTTCTGCTCTTTATAGAATAGTGTGTTGAAGACAATCAGAAAGGAATGAAAAAGACGTGTTGCCTTTTAGCTTCAAGCAGATTAAAATGTCATTCTGATACTACTACGGCATGTACATTGTGTTTGTTTGAATGTTTAATTATGTGTCCTAATGTGTGGGAAAGACAGAGTGCCTTAGTCTGCTTCTAATGTTTAGCCTCATTTACATCTATGTAACTTGTCATTACCTGATTACTCAACATGCTTTGACTCATAGCTTTATTGTTAACAGAAATGTGTGAACATAAAACAAGAACAATCCTTTGCGTTTGCATTTATTCACTGTTATTAATTGTAATATGGATTAATACTTTGTTTAACGGGAGGGCCTTTGTGTGTGTATGTGGGGCGTAAAATCCCGTTGTTCTTTATTTACTTGAGCTGCTTTTAAAAAGGCTTTACTGACCAAAGGTTCATGAGCGCTGTTGCCAAGTGATCCCATCTCTTTCTGTAACTGTGTACTGTATTTTGTACTAATTTGAAGTTAGCTGGCTTCAGTTCCTTCACTCGGTGCTGTGTTAGAACTGTCTTTGAGCCTCGCTGGGTCAGACCTTGTCTTATGTGACGTGGGATATTCTTCATCTTTATTTAAAACTGTTTTTATAAGGAGGAACAGTGTGGTTTTGCACTTTTTCTATGTCCACGACACACATGTGACTTGTTCCCGGACATCCCGGCATTTTATTTGCTTTCAACAAATAACAAAATAAAATGTGTTAAAAGAACCTGCGTCGTCCCGGTTGTTTCTTATCGTAGTCCAGAAAGCAGCAGCTTTTCCTGAGACTTGATCAAAACCATCTGACCGAGGTTTGCTGCAGGATCAGTTCCTGGTGTTCCAGTTCTGCCTGCTTGAGACTTCTGTTGCATTTAAGTGCTGTTTTGTTCCACAGAGCAAAAAAAAAATGAATCAGGGATTATCAGATTTAGTGTATTTTAAAATCTGAATGTGTGACTTCTTCACTGTAATGAAAACAAACCTCAGATTAAGGGCAGACATTTTGCCAGAGTCTCTGTGTGGTGACTATAAACTCACTTTTTATTGTTCCAGCTGGAAATAATGAACTCATGCTGCTGGTCTCTCATGATCTCCTGGGAGAACCACTGACCCGTGATCCACATCCTCTAAGAGTAGCTTACACAGTTGTTCCACCAGCACAAGCTTTGGTCTTACAACTTCAGAAATACCATAGTGCTGGTGTGGAAATGCAGTATAATACGCTCAGTATTTTCAACAAAACTGCAAAAACATTTAGCTGTATCAAAGGAATAGTTTCACTCAGTCGTACCAAGGGAGGCCGTCCATCATGTCCTGAACATTCCTGGAATAGATCCTGTTTCCTGTGACCGTGTGTCGCCCTGAAGTACTGATTTCAGTGTATTTATACGACACCAAGTTGCTGAATTACACACTCGCATCATTGCTGGTTTTATTCACCAGCTTTACACTGCAACCACTTTGAGGTTTTACTTCACCTGCTTACTTACTTTTAACATTTCTTTTTTTCCACCCAAAAATTTTCAAAGATTTCCCAAAAATGTTGAAAATGTGGACATCAGAAGTTTCACTGATTTTTTTTTTTTTTTCCCACATTTTCAAACTTTAAACCGGGTCAGTTTTGACCCGCAGGACGACATGGGGGTTAAACTACCAACTTAAAGGTCTAATTCAGCCACGCTCAAGAGGTAAACTTTCACTTTCCCTTCAACTGCTTTCACCTCCAGTTGACATTTCAGCTTCTTTTAAGATGTCCTCTGTTGCTCTTACTTCCCGTTTGCATTAACTCCAGCTCTAACTCACACATGAATATGTTAATAAATATTTTAACAGGTTCAAATGAGTCAACTTTTCTGCAGGGAACAGATCAATACCTGATAGCTGCTTTGGTTATTTTGTAGTTTCTATGGTGGTGTTGGCAGCACCGTCTTGTCTTCCTCCTGACGCCTCCTCCTCCTCCTCCTCCTCCTTCTCCTCCCTAAAGGAACCAGCGTTCATCCAGCAGGGCGTGTTTCTGGTTGGCCAGCCGCTGTCTTCCTCTGCCGGTGCAGCGGCTCCATTGGTCGGCGGCTCTCTTGAATGAAGCGCCGCAGAAACGTGCAGCAGGAAGCCGTGTGGCCGCCGCAGGGAGCGACCGACGCGCAGCGACACGACCGCCGGGCGGGCTGCTGGGGTGGTCGGACACCGGTTTTCTGTCGACCAGAGGCGGCTGGCTCTCTCCCGGAGCTCGGTGTCGGAGAGTGAATGAGGTTGATGCTGCTCTGCTGCACCTGGAAGGACGAACGCATGGGAGAGGAGGAAGGTAAGGAAAGGAGCTGCGGCGCATCTGCTGCTCCAAACGCGCATGAAGATCCGCTCGAAAGCAAATGCAGCTTTTGTTTTTGCGCTCTTTTCCTCACTGCGGGTGCAGTTTTAGTGGGTAGACAACAGCGTGGCATCGGTTTATCTGCAGGGAGCGTCAGGCTGAATGTGCATATTGTGCTGCAACTGAAGCCATGTTTTCTCCGGGCTGATGCTCCCTCATGTTTGGATGCAGCGATCAGCCTGAGGCCAAACACGCTCTCAGTCATCTGTGTCTGAAATAGTCCAAGTAGAAACAGGTGATGGGATTAAAAAGAGGAATTTATGATTACAGGGATTCTGATTAATGATAAATTTCACCACTTTATAAGAACCAGCTTCGTGTTATAGACTTGAACTTAAACAACATCTTACTGCTGACACCCCTAATAATCCAAATAATCCTATAATTAACCTTGTCTGTGTGACTGGTTCTGATTTAACAAAGGAAATCAATAGGTGATAACCGCTATACCTCTTTGGAAGCTTATTTTTCTTGATCCTTCTGATTATTTTTGTGTAAATGAATTAATTGAGTTTTTCTGCACTTTCAGGACATGACAAAAATGCAAAAAAGATGTTTTGCTTAAACAGTTGGTGTGACAGACTGTGTGTCGCTGTGCATATTTGGTTAAATTCCACTTGTGTGCACAGCAGTGTGCAGCTTATTGGATTCTGAACACTGCGACTGTGATTATCCAGGAACTGTCACTCAGGTTCACCGACTAGAACAATCCACCCTTTATGTAATGTTTCACTTTGCATTGCAGAGTGTTTAGCTTATCTGAAGAGAGGTTATCTGTGGGAAATGGGTGAGGAGGGGTGGGGCAAGTGTTCCTGCAGGTTACAGATTCAGTAAGAATGCAGGTGTGCTTCTGTGTGACTTCTGTGAGGTCAGTAGGACACGGCTAGGTGGGGTGAGGTGAGAGGAGAAAGCAGACCTGCCTTTGAGTCCGTCTGTCAGCAGCAGGATGCACAGAAATGAACCAACCGCACAAAACCTCTGGCAAAACAGTTTTCACATCAACAGATGGATGAAGCTGCAGTGCAAGGCTCCGTTTCATCAACACACTGGTGCCGTCTTTCAACTCATCTGTATGCAGAGTTTTGCTTGTTTGTGGCTGTTTTGCATTAAAAATGATGGATGGAACACTTGCGTATAACTGTGTGCATTCAAAAGAACTCCTTCCTTTTTGTTATTTAGATTGTTTTCTGTGTTTGTTTACCTTTTGGGGTATCATCTGTGTCGTGATGTAACTGTTATTGTAGAAAATACTTGAATTTGGATTTAAAGAATGATTTTCATGTTGAAATGCCGCCATCTGTGTGTTGAAAAGGTGACAACTTTGACTTACTCAGGTGTACAGGGTGTCCCAAAAAATTTGACATAATTTCGCATGCCAATTATTTTGGCAATCCTTGTTGAAATAACCTCAAATTTTCACCGAATGTACAGAAACAGATCAAGATTTTGTATTTAATGTTTTATTTTTGTTCTGTTTTCAGGTTGAGCCATGCCGTTCACTCCCAAAGAAAATCATTTTGCATCTTGGAATATGCTGATGTTGATGATGGTCTACCAGATCCTTTAGCCCTGCATAAGCAGCCTCCCTCTTTAAATTTTGGTACCAAGTCCAAATTTGTTTGCCAGTTGGTGAAGTTTTTCCAAATTTTGCATTAAAGGCACGCTGCACAGTCTTGGGTGACTGTGTGTGAGCATATTCCAAGGGGTGGGAGTGAACGGCATGGCTCAACCTGAAAACAGAACAAAAATAAAACATTAAATATACAATCTTGATCTGTTTCTGTACATTCTGTGAAAATCTGAGGTTATTTCAACAAGAATTGCCAAAATTATTGGCGTGCGAAATGATGTTAAATTTTTTGGGACACCCTGTATTTTGGATGACCGTCTGAGTACACTGCAGGTTCAGGGCCGCAGACAGTTTAGGTTGTGGACATTTTTAGGTTTTGAGAGTAAAAGTACAGCAGCTCAGCAATGATGCTAGGAAAGAATAATTCAGGGGAACACAAGGAGGAAGCAGCAGCTGTATCGTGTTTGCAAACTAAAACAGCATCACCATAACTGAAATGAATTTAAGCTTGTGTTTGTTATTTTGCATCTCGCCTCCTCCTGCCCTGAACGTGAAGAGCGTGTGATGCGTTTTCACACAAATGAACTGAAGCAACAAAAACATCTGTTGTGTGTAGCTTCATGTCTGCTGCTCGCTGCTGCTTTCTCTTTAATGTGTTACTCAGCAAATTGTCCCAACTCTGCCAAATTGCTTTTTCCTGAAACTCTAATCATAATGAACATTTTCCTCATTAGAGAATGGGAGGAGGAATCTGTGATCTGGAGCTAATGCCGGTTATCTCATGGAAACGAGTGTTATCAGTGGAGTTTTGTAACTATGAAAGTTTAAAGAGATGTTGCAGACATGAGTCACATCACGAATGCTTCATACAGCTATTCTACGCTGCTATTAATCGGAAATTTGATTTGTTTTATCCTAAAAGCTGTTACATAACAGTTATTAGGATTTTGTGTAAATATTATTTTGAAATTGTCGGTGGAAGGTTGTGTTTCTGTATATAATGGTGACAAACATTGCAGACTTTCCATGACAACAAGTGTTTCACCCCTGCTGAGTAAAACACTCATTAAAACTGTCTATTAGCTGTAAACCAAGAGCCTTCTGCTGCTTCTCCCATTTTTCTAGCAGTGATGGAGGATGTCAGAGATGCTGTGTTCTGTGGTGATGATTTGCATAGACTGAGAAAAGAGCCTGAGATGATAGTCTCATGCAAACTCACACAAACAGCGTAAGATCTGTCTCACATGTCATTGCAGCTGGAGGAAGTTTGCCCGTCTGTGCGGGATGCAAACAGAGGATCTACGATGAGCAGTACCTCCAGGCCCTCAACACTGACTGGCACACCGTCTGCTTCAGGTACCGTTCAGCATCGACTGACTGTACACCATCATCAAACACGTATATGCATTACTGCACCTGTATATCTGCAGGAACTGAATTTTTAGCTGAAGATGAATGATCACCTTTAAGATTTATGTCACAGATTTGTTAGCACCACAGTTGGAAATGCTTGTGTAATAGTCACTCACCTTTGGCTCGGTTTTTGGTCTCCACCAGCTCATCTTCATGTTCC
The DNA here is from genome assembly GCF_022539595.1 of Amphiprion ocellaris. NCBI lineage: Eukaryota > Metazoa > Chordata > Actinopteri > Pomacentridae > Amphiprion > Amphiprion ocellaris. The sequence continues at coordinate 7,436,429 of NC_072772.1, forward strand.
ACTGTCTTCAGCAGCTGGTTTCTAACTGTGTGTGATGTTGAACTGTGGATTTAAAGAGCTTTTACACTGAAAACAGCACCCCACTGAAAACAACAATAAGAGGGAGCAACAGCAGTGTCACATAGTTTTTACCTTCTCATTTGATGCATTATTACAACATAAATACCGCTTCTAGCAGCTTTAAAGGGCAGCAAAGCAGTGAGTCCCCTCACTGAATGGATGCTTGTAGAGCTGAAATTAGTCAAGACATTGATTAGTTGGTTGACAGAAAATTAGTCAGCGAAAAATTATGGTTGTCCTTTGTTGCTTTTCAATTCTGATCTTTCTCTCAGTCAGTCTTTTTCTGTCATTTCTATTGTTGGTCAAACAAAAGAGGCATGAAAACGAACTTATGTAATACAAAAAGTCTAGCAGGAACTTGAGAATCTATTCATTGTATTTGATTGTAAGATTTGATGCTTTTCTTTATCATATATAATTAAAAATCTGTGGGTTTTGGATAATCAGCTAAAACAAGCAACTGATTTCTTGTTCTCTGGGATGTTAAGCTGAGAAAATGCCTGACAGATGACTGTGGCTATAATATAAGCTACATGTTATAGTATCTCCTAGAAATCGATGATATCACTGTCAACTGCTGCTCTAACAGCCATGTTTTCCTGCTGTATTAAATCAGGCGTGTTTCTACTTGCATGGGCACCGTTTCAGATCTGAGAACAGGTGAAGTTTGCTTATTACTGCACACATTCACACCTTCCTCCTTACTTCAACTGTCTTCTTTCAGCCCATACTTTTGTTTTCTGTGGGAAAATCTCCTTTAATTTGACCTTTTCTTCCTCCTCATGAGTGTTTTCTGTTTTGGGGGGCTATTTTTGAGGATGTAAGCCTTGAAAACAGACCTAATAAGATATATTTAGGGATTTCTCTGAGTGTTTTCTTGTCCTTTTAGTTCCATGAGCATTGTTTGGATGCTGTTAACAAACATAACGTCTGACAATGTTGTTAAATTCAGAGTTGTCAATTTGGAGTCCATAAAAAGTTGTGTTTGATTCAGTTCAGACGTGGACTGATGATGTCTTGTCTTTGTGACATGAACAGTGGCTCAGGAAAGACAAACTGTTTTGATGCAGTTGGTTAAAACGGTGCTTTACCAACTCCTCTCGCTCATGTTTATGACCTGTAAACATTACATCAGCTTCAAGCCTTCAGGTAGATGAAGCTGGCAGAAAACCGCAGTGGTTTTGAACTTGTCTTGACGGGTTCTCAGTCAGATTTCTTCTTCCTTTCCTGCTGTTTCTGTTGCTGTGGCTTCCTTGTACTTGATATTTAGTTTCACACCTGAGCTGCCTGATAATCTGTCATATACTGAGCAGGATGGCTGAAACTTGCACACTGACACTCATTAACTGAGAAACTTACTTTTACTTCAAGGTTGCTTGAGACTTTTTCTCCTCATCAAGCAAAATGAGCTGCTCTTTGTCGGATGAAGCATCTGTTGTGTTGCGCTCTGGTGTCGGACTCTTATCTGCCACCATGATCAGAGAAGAATAGGCAGGTTTGTGTTTCAGACTTGGATTGTGGTAAATTGCGCTGCAGCATGTTGTGTGTGGGCAGAGAGATCACATGTGTCTCTGTGTGAAAGAAATCTGGAAACATTTTTGAATTTTAACTAGTAGAATTAACTTTTGCTAATTAACACAAGTTGTGTCTGTGGACAAATTCATGAACTCTCAACATTTCAGCAACTGAGGATCAAATGTTGGAGACAGTTTTTTATATTATAATTTGATTAAAGCAGATGGAGTTGGCCCTGTTGTAAAATTGAAATGATCAAAACTGTCTTTCTCTAAGACATTAAGGTCTTCTTGTCTTGACAGTAAAGACTAAATGTTTAATTGCAGCAGCTTCAAGAGAGAGATGCTTGTTTGGCTTTTTAAAATTTGAGTAAAACATGTTTCCACAGATTTATCCCCAGGTAAAAATCACACACCGCCAGTTGCTTTTCATCCTCTCTGTGAATGTCCTCAATGATGAGTTTTTTCCATGTTTGTGACTTTCTGTGCTACATGTTGTTCTGACTCTGACTTCAAATGAAAGCGTTGAAGTTCAGGCTTCACTATGTCTTCAGATCAACTCAGTCACCTCAGGTCGCATAACACGAAGCTCAGAATCGCATCAGAATCAAAAGAGACTCACAGATGGTCACTAATGGCCATCGATTCTTTCAGAACAGCGGAGTGCGATTTCAGATTTGTGCCGGCAGCCTGTGTCGAGCTGAGAAAGAAGGTGTCGTCTTTATATGAAACCTGAGATTCTTCGAGCGCAAACATTCAAACAGTTTTATGGTGGACTTTTATTTTAAATGTAATGTAAATTAAATAAAAGCAAATATTTATTGGTGTATATATGTAGCCTTTGAGAGATTTAAATGATAAATCATAGAAAAGATTCGGTCACACTCTAGTGTTTCTCATCACATTAGTGTCCTTCTGTGTTTGTGTTGTTGTTTTCAGGTTCAGTAATTCTGTAGCGCTAATGATCATTAGTGCTGCTGCCTTCATTCAGATCTGCTATAGTGAAAGTTATTTACTTTGAAAGTGGGTCTGATTTAACAAGACTCTGTTGTTAATAGGATACAGCTGTTGCTTTTGTCACTGTTGGTCTTATGTAATATTTCCGCCTCTTTCTCTCATCTCTGTCTCGCTTCTGACAAGCAGGAGATCAAACAACTTCTCCATGAGGATTTCTCCTGAAGCTTGTCGTTTGTTATTTTAACCACTTAGAGCATCAGAAATCCACCAGCGTCTGAACTTTTACTGACTGAATCTTCTGAAATCGATATACCTTGATGGTACGATCAGTAAAATCTCACTGGCTGTACAAATGGACTTTAATTCATTGGCAGGCCTCGCAAATGTTGCTGCGCAGAAGTTTAAAAACAAAGGAATAAATGCAGCAGAACCAGAGACACCATCTCCTTTAGTACCACACATTCTTCTGTCTTATCCAAACAGATTGTGCTGTTGTTACTGTATAGTGAACAGTGTAGCCTGGATTTTAGAGCTTCGAGCACAGATAAAGAGCAGAGTTCTGGTAAACTCACTTCTGTCTAAGTGTTACATTTCCACATCAGTGAGTGCATTACTGTTGCCTAGACTTCGAGTAACACAAATGTCATCATCAGAGGGTACATGTGAGGGTCTGTGTCGACATACACTTGCCCTTCAGTATGTTTTGACTGAATGGATGCTACGCTACAACAGCAGAACTACATGTGTGTGCAGCACATATAAGCCTTTTTACTGTACATGTATAGATCTCATCCTCCAAGTGAACTAGAAAGTGGTATAATAATAACAACTATGTGTTCGTGGTGTCTGCAGATGTCTGTGTACTTCTGCAAGGAAGCATAATCCTGGCTTAGCTCCTCATTATTTCCATTTTCAAACCATACTCTGAAATCACTACTTTACTGCTTCTGGAACTCCAAAACACTTCATGTGACTTTTCTCACACATGCAAAACCTGAGTCTGACGTGTAACATTGGTGGAACTGCCTTTAATTAAGCAGAAAAGATTTGTTGGGACAACTCGAAACATATTTTGGAAATACTGAAGTGAACCTTGCTGCATCATTTTCAAGGTTGTGGCTCCTGCACTAACAAAGAGATGCTGTTGGCCTTATTTGTTGGACAAACAACCAAACAGTGTGACTGTCATTAGCCGGATGAGCTAATGTTTGTTGTGTCAGCCCACCACAATGCAACTGCATGCTCTCTAATGGTTTTATCCCTCCTGAGCCAGCTCTTATTTGCTACAGCTGTATTAGTCTCATTGCTTTTGGGTACAAAGTGGTAAGACTTGCAACCTCAGGTTTTATCTGTTAGGTTGCATTTTGCTCTAAAAGGAGGTTGTTGTTGTTCGCTGCCACTAGATGTTACAAAAGAGTCACATTTCACTGACAGCACCTTTAGTGCTCCTGTTGACTCTTTCACATTAGTGTGAAGTTCTGCATTTGAAATGTGTTTTATTCTCTTCTTTGAGGGTCTAAATGTGCGTCTGTGTCCTCAGTGTCATTCCTCTTTATGCTTTGTTGGTCTGAGCTGGTCGGCAGGTTGGCTGTCGCCGTGTGGAAAACTCTCCCCTCAGTGTGTCATTAATGATTTCCCCCGGCCGGATGTCTGAATGGGAAATCTGAGGAGGGTATCTGGGCACAGGGCAGAGTCCACAAAGGGTTTGTGGTGTGTGTGTGTGATAAGATAGGACAGATAGATTGATTATCTCAGTGTGAATGGAGGCAGCAGGTCTCAGTGTGAACTAATTCCACATCTTTGAATTTGCATATTTTGGACTTTGAAAGTAAAAGCCCTGCTCTGCATTTCTTTAAAACTGTACCATCATTAAGTGCGTCACTGATTCAGAGTTGATCCAGCTCCATCACACTCCTTTGAGGTGTCACATATCGGCATGCAACTTTCAGCCCTTCTGCTCTCCATGTAGTGACACAACACTTATCAGAGCTGTTAACAGCAGTGAAGCCGTGCGAGCAGCTTAATCTGTGAACAGAGAGTTGTAGTCTCCGAGTAAGTGTTGCATTCCCCTAGAAATCATCATGATGCTTCTTCTCATAGGTCTCTCCATGACTGGAAATTAGAGGGGATCTTCCTCAGGGAGAGCTAGATTGTCATAGAAAAGGAGGATTTAAAATGGCTTTGCTAGAAAACTGACAATTGGAACAGAGAGAGGAGCTTAAATCCAGACAAAAAAAGTGCAGAGCTCAGTGCAGTAAAGGTCCGTGAAGACGAGAAGAGAGGGGATGCAAAATGAAAATGCCCAGGGTGTTTTTTTTTTTTTTTTTTTTCAGGAGAATCCTCCCATGGGTGGAAAAAGAAAAAAAACTGCCCCTCAGAAAATAGCAGAGCTGCAGGCTTCATGGGAAAATGCAGCCTTGAACTCACTGGTTTCACATTTTTCTGCCTTCTGTTTGTCTCAGAGCTAAACAACACAACCAACACTGTTTATCAGGATCACAGCTATAACATTTATGTATTGCCAAAAATGAGTTTTTAATTGATGCATGTCTATAGCAACTGCTCTTCCATCATTCAGTACAAAAGTATTGATTGTATTGTATTTCAGTCTGGGAGATCTGTGTGAGAGGTTTTCTTTGATCTTTTCCATGTTATGCATGTCTTTGCATTTTTTTTATTGCTTTTATTATATGGGGCCAGTTTAGAGGTAACAGGAAACGAGGAAGAGAGATGCAACAAAGGCAGGTTGGAATCGTAACTCCAAAGCCACATGCACTTGGAAACAGTTATTCAGACCATCTCCATGTTTGTTCCTCTATTTTTGTGTCATGCTGTCTGTACAGGGAAACGTATGTAGCAGGAACCAATTTGACGTCACAGCATTTACAGCCTAAGCTGATTTGCAATGCCTGCCCCCAGATAGGCCTGTAAATACATAAAACTGAACAAAAAATACACAAGGGACAGTGGAAAGACATGCATTAAAAAGGCAAAACTCAGAATTCAAGCAGAAAATAGAGATAGCAGAAGCTGAGTGTTTAGGGTGGATACCACTTTGATGCAAATGACAACAAGGCTGAGAATTAGTCCATGTTCACTGCCCCTGTCTGGTAAAAGCAATAAAAAAAACCTAGAAAAAAAAAGGAAACGCAGATGGAACAGTTGAGGATCCAAACTGTAAAACAAGAGAAACACCATAAAATAGGCAGCAGAGGATGATTCATGACCACGAGGTCACTGAGCAGCTGAGGACTCTGGTTATGTTGGCATTTATAGATGAGTTCAGGATTAGCAAATTTGATTTCTAAAGAACACGGTAATGATGTGATCTTATCGGCTTCCTGTCAGAGTTTTAATTATATTTGTAATTGTATAATTGTACGTCATCATAAGAGGCTTGGTTGATGTAAATGCTGCTTTCTGACCATGACGTTGCACAATAACTTACGTGTACAAAGATCACAATGCTTGAAAGTCTCTGCAGCATGAAATGATAAACACTCTTCATTAAGGCTAAAAAGATGTGTGTGCTTTAGCCACCATTTCAACATGCCCCTCAAATTTTAGGTGGAAATCACACCTAAGGTAATTACTCTTCCTAATAATGATAATTTTACATAAGTTATGAAACTGTGCTGCCATCGACTGCACATGATGTGACCATGCTGTGGAACAACAGCAAATATAACTGGAAAACATTTCAGTGGAAACTCCAACCACACTAATGTGACAGTGTTGGTCATGTTGTTTGGTTTTGCAGTGACCTCAGAGATGACGGCAGCGCTTCAGACGTAGACCAGCTCTGACACAATGAGCCCCTGGGCATAGATATTTAAGAGAGATTTGTGTCTCTTTGTCATTTGGGGTCTTTTTTGTGGCTTTTCAGTGTCATTTTATCATCACTTTACTCTTATTTGTGGTCATTTTTACTCTGTATATCATCATTTTACTGTTTTGTTTGGTAATTTTGAATGTTTTTATACTTGTTTTGCATCTTCCTGTTGTCATTTCGTGTCTGATTATGGTTGTTTGATGCCGTTTGGTTGAATTTCCTTCAAGAAATGATACTAGGCCACTGACCCAGAGGATCCTAGACCCAATGGGTAATCCATCCATGGATGTCTTGCCATCTTTTCCATCACTTTAAACATCGTACTCACTCATGTCACTAATGACATCTGGAAACACTCACATTCCTAAACAGAAGAGCAGTCAGTGTGATTATGAGACATTTTTTTCAAACAGAACTCCAGACTCACCGGAGGTATTAGAATTAGAAGAAGAGGGTGAACAGCAAAATGATTATCCCACTGTCAGAAGTGAACAAATCATCAGAGCTTAGATTGAATTTCTGCTTAAATCTTCCATAGTCTTTGACCTCATGACCTTACTGGCGTAGTGAGGGAATATTACCAATATTTTTCCCTTAAACACACTGGTTCAGTTCTCTTAGTGTTTGACAAAGTTGTGGGTTTATGTCTTTGATGCGTTTTAATTTGTTCTCGACCCAGATTTTCTGCCTATTTATGCTGTTATACTATTTTGAGAGGAAAGTCTTAAAAACATAATGAAAGAAATGTCAGCTAGTCTGGGCTAGTGCATGACTTGATGCCACCTTCTTCCCAAATGTGAACACAACTACCCTAAACAATAGAAACCATGGTCACCACTATGGACCTCATAATTCAGTCTGAATTATTTATTGATTCGTTTTTTCTGAAAAGGCCATGCATGCTCAGACTGAGAGCTCTCATTAAGGAGCTCCTGCTTGAGTTTTACTGTCCTCATTGTGGATTTGAGGAGATTAAGTTGAAGTGGCTCCCGACATTATTAGGTGCATAGAGAAAAGGTGTGAAGCATCATTATGAAAGGACTCTGGAGTCACTCCTCACCTCTTACTGCCTCTTGGGAAGGAGGAATAAGAGGATTTCCGCTCTTGTGCTCATTAGCATTCTGTATGATCCTTCTGTGTTTATGACTTCTCTTCTGTAAATTCAGTCATTATTTTGGATATATCATGTCAGCAGCTTACAGTAATGCAAAATAACTGTCCTTTTCATTTCCCTGTAGCTTCATTAATAATGAAACGGCTTTAGAAATGTGTATTTTTACAGAATAAAGCTGTACTTAAAATCAACACTTATTTTTCTTACTCTGAAAACTGCCGTGGTGCTGCAGTCTCTCTGCAGTACGCTGCAGCCCTGTCCTGGTCCAATAAAACTCTTTCTGCTTAACAGTCACTGCCCCATGAGTCGCCCCACAGGAATACAAAGGCTTGTGCTTATTTAGCATTTTAGCTAACAATCTCTTTTTTTTTTTTTTTTTTACATCCAGCGTACATCTGCAGATGACGTGCATCAAGAACAATGTGCTTTCTGATCAGTTTTTCTAATGTTGCTGCTGCATCAACACTGATGTGCTTCCATATTCTGTAGTCATTAACAGTCATGAAGCTTATTGTAGTTAAAAGTGTTTAGTCAAGGCTACCTTTAGTCAAGGACGAGCTGACACAAACACCGCAAAGGACACATTTGTGACTCCATCTGTAGCTCTGCACCCTGACTCACATCTGCAGAACTGCTCGTGCTCAAGGACTGCTTTGTAAAAGGTCAGCGTTTCACAATGGAGATGAGATGATTTATTGGTGAAATCTTCTCTGCACAGCTCTGTAACACAGTGAAGTTTGGTTAGTAACAGACAACAAGGAGCTGCAGTGACTCAGCTGTTTCCACCTGCAGATGAACTCTGCCTGGTAACAGAAGCTGCAGAAAACGATGGAAGCAGCCTGGAGATGATTCATGTGTCGGACTGTTTACTAAGCCAAATTAGAAATCAGATCTTGAAGCTTAACGTCGACCCTGAGCTCTTACAGTGTCGATGTGTGGGAACATTAATAAGGTGACCCTGTAAAAACTGAAGAGTCCTTCAGAAAAACAAAGTCATTGTGGGGGCTGAATGATCACAACACAGAAGATTTCAGAAGCAAACAGAGCTGCACAATCTGAGTGATGTTTATTACAACTGAAAAACAAGTTCTTGATTAATTAATTACTTGATTAACTAACTGCCTATTAATGTTTTAGTTTCAAGCAGTTATGTCAATCGTTTAATGGTTCTTGCAACTAACATTTGAGTATTTATTGTTTTTCTTCATTGTATATGATGTTAAACTGTTAAGATAAAAATTGAATGTTGTTACCTGAGGTTTGCTCATCTCATTTAACCCGTACTTCAGCATGTCAGGAAACAATCAGGAAGGGAAGGCAGGGTTTGGCCTCAGCTGTGTTTGTCCGGCCAGGAGAACTGCTGACCCAGACTGGGGATATTCTTGGATGGTGGAAAGAGCACTTTGAGGAGCTCCTAACCTGACCAACACATCCTCTGTGGAGGAAACAGAGCCTGAAGACTCAGGGGAAGCCTCACCCATATCCGTGGCAGAGGTCACTGAGGTAGTGAAGAAACTCCTCAGCTGCAAGGTGCCAGGTGTGGACGAGATTAACCCTGAGGTGGCAAAGACTCTGGAGGCTGTTGGGCTGCCTTGGCTGGTATGCCTCTTCTGTGTCATGTGGAGTTCAGGGACAATTTCTGTGGAGTTGCAGACCATGGTGGTAAAGGGGGGCCGATAGTTTAGCGTAGCGGAGTTCGCTAAGGTTGGCCGTGGTTTCAGATTCTGGTTGTGATAATCATGGATGGGATTTCAAGGTGCAGCCAAAATAAGGAGGGTGTTCAGTGTGGGAACCTCAGAGCTGCAGATGATGTGGTTTTGTTGGCTTCATCAGACTCTGACATTCTGTGTGCACTGTGGTGGTTTCTAGCTGAGGTGAAGCTGATGAGAGTCAACACCTCCAAGTCTGAGGCAATAGTTCTCTGCTGGAAACTGGTGGATTGCTCCCTCTGGGTTGTGGTGAGTTGCTATCCCAAGCAAAGGAGTTGAAGTATCTTGGGATCTTGTTCATGAGTGATAGGAAAATTAAGCATTATATGGACGGATCGATGTGGGGCAGCATCAGCATTAATGTGTTTGGGACATTGTACTGGACGATCATGGTGAAGGAGGAACTGAGACGGAAGGCAACAGTCTGAATTTGCCAGTCCATCTATGTGCCAACCCTCACCTGTGGTCAAGAGCTCTGGGTAGTGATGGAGAGAATGAGATCATGGGTACAAGTTTAAGCTTGGAGTCGACCCCTGCTCATTTGCATCTAAAGGAATCAGCTGGATTAGTTCCAACATCTGACTAAGATGCTTCCTGGATGCCTTCCTTTGACAGTTTTTGAAGCATGTCTTACTGGCGGTAGACCCTGAGGTAGATCCAGAACTTGCTAGAGGGATTACATATCTCATCTGGCTGGGGAACATCTTGGAATCCCTAAGAGGAGCTGGGAAATATTTCAGAGCTGAGGGACGTCTGTAATGACCTGTTTAGCCTGTAACCCAACCCCTGATGAGCAAAAGAAAATGGATGAATGGATGAGCATGTCTGGGTCCAGAGAGTGGGCAGCTAACTGTATTTGTGCAACTAGATACTTCAGTACTGGATAAATGGTATGTTCACCATAGGAGCTGTAGACAAATAGGACGGTAACACTCTTTCAATACTACCTCAAACATACAGTATCTCTGACTTTCCTTTATCTGCTGTTGGAGGCAACCTAACATTAGCTGACTCTGTTCAGTGGATCAGTAAGAATCAAGTGTGTTTCTGGGTCAAGGTGTTTGGTTGATGACTCAGCTGCTTAGTTTGAGGCTCCTGGGATTTCTCAGTGGCTGAAAGTGAAGTTACACTTCACCAGCTCTGATAAAGAGGAGCTGTTATCTCACTTCACTTCATCACATCCTTGAGGAAAACAAAGCACTTCAATGCTCCTGTTAGGAGGCTGGTAAATCTAATTATCTGAGTGGAGGTGGGAGGCTTTAATAGATGATAGATAACAGGAAGATTAGATTTGTGCTGGTAGAATCTTTAAATGGATTGACAAGTGCAGGAAACGGGCTCTCCACTTTACTCTAAGCAAAGCGTTCATGAGGTTTAAAATGAAGGAATGAGCTGCCATGAGGTGGGCAGGGCTGCGATGGGCGAAGTTTGTGTTGTCAGAGGGTTGAGTGTGCTCCCAGAGGACGAGCAGAGAGGACAGGAAATAGCTGATGGAGAGGTGTGACCCCTCTGTGCAGCTGCACTGAGAGAGGAAGCAGAGGAAGGGAGAGAGAGCAGAGAGAGAAAGAGAGAAGCGACACTGATGCTTCTGACAGTGAGGCTGTGAGGCCGAGCGAGCAGTGCGTGTTCAACATCAGAGTTGCTGACATGAGTCTGTCTTTGGACTGTCAAAGCAAGACCTTCACTCCCACGGGTGACATGTCAGCAAAGAACCAGCACAGAAGGAGGCCACCGCAACCCAGAATGTAAGTGCACAGATGAATTAATGTTTGCTGACTTTATAGTTGAATGATGATGTAACTCCGGCCTCAAAGAGTGAAGCTGAACTTAAACTTCTAATAAAGCAATCGGAACTCAAACTGCACTTAATCACTGTGACTCAGAGGATGTAGTTAAATACATAAATATAGAGTACTGCTGTCTGTAGAACAAGACTGCAACAAAACATGATTTTATTATTAATTAATGTATTAAATGAGTAGTTGCTTGGTGTAGAAAACAGTGAAAAATAGCCACCATGTCACTGTTGCAAATGAGATGACATCTTGTTTTGTCCAAAACCCAAGAATAATAATAAGTTGTAATTTATGTGATCTATGTGTGTCACTGTGTGCAAATTCACATTCGGTTCGAACTTGGAACCGTCACATCTTTCCCATCTTGGCCATTTTTGCTGAATAAATTAGTGAAATTATTTTTCAAACACAAAGTTCTAATGGTAATTTTAACAGAGACTGCAGTTGAAAATGAGATTATGGCTAACAGATATTTTTATTTTTAATATCAGTGACTTAATTAATCACCCGGTCTATAAAATGCTGGAAAATGTTTTGTTTGTGACCAACAGTCCAAAGTTCAAAGATATTTAACTAAGAGACAAATTAAAGCTGTAAATCCTCATGACAGAGAACATTGTTGTGTTTGATCACACAAACCGTAAGCTGTGATGATCAGTCAGGTGGTTCATCTGACTGGGAGCCCAGCTGTGTTTCACTTCTTTATTTTTTTAATGTGAAACTTTCAGACTCATATAATTAAAAACAAAATAAAAAAACCACAACTCAGTGTTTAACATACCTAAATTACACTGAGTGTCTCTATTCTGATCCCCAGTATAATGCACAGTGTCAGAGAGATGTAGTAACTGAAATTCACTCATTTCTCTTTAAGCTCTCTCTCACTTCCCCAAATAACACAACACGCATCTGTCCACCATGTCCATCACACTTCTGTCTAACTGGAGGCAAAAACCACAAATTTATTGCGACTTCCCGGTTTTCAAAGCGCGACGGTGAATCAAACCTTCTGTCCCACATGTGACCGACGTCGTCTGAGAGGACTCTGAACGTCTCTGTTTGTTTCAGACGTCACATTTACTGACATCATCATCTTTAGGGAAACATAATACAGAGATAAGAGAGCAGTTTTTGGTTTTAATGTATTGTTTTGTATCTCAGGTGTAGCTGAGTGTGTGTGTGTCGGAGGGAAATCTCATTTGTTCATCACCGAACGTGTAGTTTGCCAAAAAGTCACAAATAATATTTTTGCTTACTTGTTTAAGTTTCTACGTGTGTATTTGAGGATATATATGAAAAAAAATGTCAGATTGACTTCACAACACACAGTGACTCAAGAATCTGAATGGCAACAACACACAATCATTTGTTCGCTCCACTTCATCCTCCATCCCCCTGTGCAGCGAAACATCAGAGAGCGGTCTGCAATGGTTTTATATTTAATATTAGGTGTGTATGAAAGAATTAATTGCTTTTATCCGTACTTATAGTGTTGTTTTTTGCAAATCATACTTTTTTGTGTTTCTTATTTCTCACAGTGTTTGCCGCTGTGACAAAGAAGTTCAGTGATTTAACTTATTTTCTGTCATGTTTCTACCGTTTGTCTTAGAACTTTTATTTAAAAAGTAAAAGTTTAATTGAATCAGCTCAGTAATTAATTTTTCCATCACCTGCATTCCCTTTTATGTGGATTGCTGATTTTTTTTTTGGCTCACCTACTTTTTGCTTTCAAGTAGGAACCTCTTTGGTGTTAATATGAGATTTCTGCAGGATATGAAACTGACTTTAGGAGTGCACACATTGGTTTAGAGCTACATGAGAAGAATTAGAGTCATGACATCGGAAATACAGTGAATGGCATATTTCTGGATTGTCATGTCACCCCAAGTTTATCATTAATATTTTTCACTGTGATTTTAAGTCTTTGAGAGTTTGAGTGAAGCCTGTCATTTTAAAACTTAGATCTGAATATTCCCTTTTAATACGCAGCCTGTGACTCTTTGCTCCTCGTCACCATCGCGTCCAAGCGTTCATACCTGCTGATAACATTTACAAAGTGAACAAAGGAGTCGTCCTGTGTGTTCATGCTCTTTGACTAATCACCTTTTCTCCAGCTCTGACCTTTGCTCACACTACTATTCTTTAATCGCACGTTAAAAATTCTATTTTGTCACGTTGGAGCTGATAGAGTCCAGACTTAAACCCTGAATGTGATTAAGTAAAAGAAGAGGAGGAAGATAAAAGCCCTCATTGTGTCAATGTTTAGTGAGTCCTGTCACGTTCATATTTGACCTTGATCATTTTAAAGAAATGCACAATCTGTGTCTGCATTTACCTCAACATGAAACTCTTCATAATTAGGTGGCTGTAATAAAAATAAAGATGCTCCAGTTTAAGAGCTCTGATGATATTGAACCTGTGAGTACATTAATTGACTTAATTCATTCATTTTTTCATGCAGTTCATCATTTGTTCGGCTAAAAGCGCGACATGTTCAAGATGCACAAAGCAAACTGTACTATCAGTTTCTCCAGTGAGATGAAAAGATTTCTGTCATTAGTTATTATCAACAGGTCAGTCTAATCAGTTCTTCTAGCTGCTTCTGCATCAACCTGTTTGATGCCATTCAAGCAAACCTTGATATGTTTGACAACTTTGTTCAGTTAGTTTTCTTTCGTGAACACGTGTAAACAAAGTAAATAACTATTAAATCCCTCTGCTGAACTGCAACCTTTAATAAGGCCTTTTAATGCCAGTAATTTTGTTAAAATATTCATAGAAATGCATGTCAACGCAGTTACATTAGACAGTAAAATCAAGTAAAACCAGAGGTTGATCTTGAGTCTTTATTCCGTCTATTTCCCAAAAAGAACTGAGTGAAACAATGGAAACGTATCGACCACAAACCACTGTGAGTCACACAATGTCCCCCCTTCTGTCCCATTTATATCCGTTTGTTCCCATTTATGATAAATGAGGCACTTTCATTCTCAATAAACTGCATGTTTCCTCAATACTGGGAAATAATAATAAACACAGCTGCTTCAAGCTCCTGCACTGGAAAGCTGCGAATTTCGCTGGATTTTGGTTGATTTTTTTTGTGAATGTTCTTAAGAAACATTTTTAACATTTCTTTTTTTCCACTAAAAAATTTTCAAAAATTTCCCAAAAATGTTGAAAATGTGGACATCAGAAGTTTCACTGTGAAAATATATATTTTTTTCATTTTCAAACTTTACACCGGGTTAATTTGACCCGCAGGACGACACGAGGGTTAATGTGTCTCTTGTTTGTGTTGGGCCCGTTGGGGAAACAGTGTCTGTATGAGAGACCTGATAATGAATGAGAGCTGCTGAACAACCATCCTCATGGTTCCCAGAGCTTTTATCATTTCCCCTCAGTGGAACAAGTGAGAAGGGCCCAGACTGACTGTGCTGATAGTCCGTCCATCAGGGAGGCTTAACAGTCACAAAGGAAACTGCTGCCGTGCGCTTCATTCACTCTCAGTCTGCCAGGGCTCCTGTTTACCAGCTCAATAGAGCACCGGGCCACAAATAAAGAGAGTGTCTCCCACGGTCTGAAACATTTGTTTAGCAGAGTCGAGGCTGTTTAAAATGCACAGACAGCTGTCTTCCACGGAAATGTGTTCCTTTTTAGAGCAACAGATAAGTATTCGAGGGGTTAATGCCGGTGTAAATGCTGCTGAGCTTGTGTTTGCCAAGGTCAGGGGGACACACTGGAGTCTGATTGGCTGTGGGATTTCCTGGTAGAGTTTGGAGCCACCCAATGGAGAGAAAGAGAGTGGGGGGGTTGGTGGGAGGTGATGAGGTAATGCCTGTTTTTTTATGTGATGGGGTGACATCATCGCTGTGGCATTCTGCGTTGCCATGGAGAAGGAGGCGAGAGCAGGAGGGGGGAGATGGAATAGGGGGCTCAAGAAAGGGGGCGCGTGGGAATGGGGCAAATGTTTTCATGCTGGTGCATTCATGTGGAGAATCAGAATAAATTAAAGCGGTGTAGTTCGGATAAACTCGACTTTCTAGGTAGATTAGTTTAGGAAATGATGTGTCACAAAGCTGTCAAACGGGTAAATTAATTGCCGTCAAGGTTTGAGCATCTTATTATTATTTTTTTCTCTGGAAAATACGAAGGGTGGAAATTTGGCTCTGGACCAGGAATCCCAATCTATTTATGTCTCCACTGAAGGGGATGACAGGGGTCTCCCCCAGACTGTCTGCCATTTCCTCAGCTAGACTTTCACCCATCTGTGTGTGTGTGTGTGTGTGTGTGTGTGTGTGTGTGTGTGTGTGTGTGTGTGTGTGTGTGTGTGTGTGTGTGTGTGTGTGTGTGTGTGTGTGTGTGTGTGTGTGTGTGTGTGTGTGTGTGTGTGTGTGTGTGTGTGTGTGACCGTCCCTCTAACCCCCCGTCTGCTGCCCAGAGGTTGTATTTTCTCTTTGTCTAGGAGGATTTCAGCTAAGTCTGCAACTACAGTAACAGCAGTGGACAGTTTGACGAAGCAGACGCGTTTGTTTCTGTCAGCATCAATCTACACACTTGACGTCTATTGTCTAATTTTTCCTGATTTTACTGGAAGGCCGGGCAGACCTGCCTATTGGCTTATTGATCACAAGTACTCTAAGCGTTTCTGCTGTCTTTGCAGATAGAAGGAAGATGGATGTCCTTCTGAGTTTGACGCAGATGATGGAGGAGTTAATAATTAATGAAGAGATGAAGACGTGTGTGTGTGCGTGTGTGTGTGTGTGTGTGTGTGTGTTTGAGAGGTGTGGCTCCTCGTAAATCTTTCAGCTTTTCGTCTGTCACTTTGTAATGATCCTTCTCTGCACCTCCACCAGGACACACACTCTGTTTCCTCTTCGTCTTCCCTGCTTCCTGTAGCCGCCTCGGCCTACGCGTCATTTAATGACCTGCGGTTACGTGTGCACACCCACACAAACACACACAGAAACACACTCATCGTAAAACAGCGAGCAGGAGGACAGCGCGGTCAGCAAGGTTTGCGTGGGAGTCGGATTGGATTCTGGTTTGGTCTTTTTCACTTTGAGGCCTCCCTGTGATCGACTTTAAAGGAGGTCAGAGAATAAACAAACTGCAAGATGTTTGCATTTAGTAGGTTCACGTACTGTGTTGTCTAATTATTACTGACTTGATTAATTATGTCAGACATTTTGATGCAAGATAGTGGGAAAATGCATCCTTATTAATTCTATTTGGAAATTTGGGGCTGTGGCGAAAAGAATAAGACAATTTAAGATGTCACCTTGGACTCTTGACGTTCTTGTTGACATTTTATAGACTAATTTTAAACTACAATTTGAAAGAGATAAATTGAGTATCAGTGGAAAGTGACAGTAAGATGTACAGATATGTGCAGCAGAAAGTAAATATCATCTTGGTGTATTTTTAGTTAGGCAGCTGCAGTTCATAATTTTGAAGCTCTTCGTGCCAGTTGAGCTTCACAGACAGTTGAAACAATGGAAACCTTTAGTCCTCGATAAACAATGGTCTGTCTGAATGTCTGCCATGTTGTCTGCTGTGTGTGTACTTATTTATGTGTGACTCCTAACCTGATTTATTTTGAAAGGCAGTTAGCTGCTGTAGGCCTTCAGTTGAAGATTATTTTTATCTCTGTAATCTCAAGATTTAATTCTGTATGAATTAATCATATATCCTAAAAGAACAGGATGAATAAAGTGTTATAGTTTATAGGAGCTTGAGGAGACGTCTTCATTCTTTTATGTTTCAGAAATGGTATTTATTTATTTTTTGCTTCTTTCTTTTTCTTTTCGGTTCAACCAGCAGTCTAAAGCCTGAAGATGATTGATTTCCTTCAGAGTAGGAGAAGCGGCAACCTTGAAAAACAACTGATTGGTCAAAATAGTTGCTGATTAGTTTTCTTGTTGACTGATTAATTGTCTAGTCATTGCAGCTCTTAGTGCTAATAACATTACTGCCAATCTTCCGGGTGTTTTTGTGATAGTAATTTAAAAAAATTCCCCATTGTATTTTTTTAATCGATATCCTCAGTTGTTTTATTCTGTCTGTTACTGTTATTTACTCTCATTTATGACAAAGAAAAGCAGCACATTTGCAAATTTTGATAGTTAGAACCAGATCACATTTCATATTTTTGCTTTAAATATGTCTAAAACCACAAACTGAGGGTCATAACAGCTACAGATTTGTTTTCTGTTGATCACCTAATTGCTGTAGCTTGAGTTTAAACTTGCACAAACACACAGCAGTGTAACATATTGTGTTGTCTGTGTGCGTACTTGCTGTGATGCCGAACAGTTTTATATGTTAAAGCAGATTTGATGTATTGAAAGCAGGTCAATGTCATCATGTCTTATTCAATATGTTTCCTCTTTCAGCTCCTTTCTGTTCAGCTGTTGAGTCTGTCAGAGGGTTTAAATCAATCACTTCATTCATTCATTCAGATCGTTCAGTTCATTCATCTGCGCTGGGACAAACTAATCATGTCAGGTATTGACCTAGGTCAGGCTGTCGGCAAGATAAATAGGTGAAGACTCGTTTAAAAACATATTACGTCATGAAAATGTCCAATGAGATCGTCTCAGTGGGAATAATAAACATGAATAAAAGCAGCTAAAAAAATAAAAGCAGGAAAATTCATTAGATTCATTCATCAGTCCTACACGGACACTTATGCTTGTATTATTACATACACAAACTTATTTATGTGATCCTTGTACTGATCTGAAACATGCATTTTTAGTTATGTTTTTTGTCTTTATTAAAGCTCAGATAGATTTCATGTTCAAATGCAGTATTTAGAAAACCATTTTCTTAATGACACATAAAAGGAAAATACCAAAAATGAAATTATATTCACAAATGCAATATATAGAAATTTAGTTTTTTTTCAACTCAATTGGTAAAATTAATTTAAGAAATGAAAAGTCATGCTGGCAGTTTGGTTCTAGTTGGTCCGTAACTTTGGTCCAGACTGAAATACTGATGGAATACCAGAGGATGAATTATAATAACTGATCCCAATTCTCACAATTTCATTAACAGCGCCTGATTTTTCCTGTTGTGCCATCATCTGGTAGAAGTATTAATATGTCCAGAGAGCTGGATATAACACTGCCACACTGCTACAGTTGATCCCAGTGGTCATTTCACATCCTGCAAGTGAGTCTTAGTATCACAGTCTCATACAGATGCTCATGTGTATTACTTCTTGAAAAATCCATGGAAAATATGTAGGATCTATAAATGGCAGCAAAATGTATTAGACAGCAACACTTTATTTAAAAAACAAAAATCCAAAAACTATCTTCACCTGTGTCATCGTAGCAGCAAAAGCATGCACACTCCCAGTGTCCAGTGTGCATGTTAAGGAGCCTTTTAAATCAAAAACTGCACCAGAAGAATATAAATTAGGCAGAGAATCAACCAACAAAGACTATGTGTGTGCATCTCAAATCTAATTTCCCAGCAAATGTGGCTACGTGGGGTGAAGATTTTATTTTATTTTTTTAAAATATCCATATGATTTTGTGCATAGACACTCAAGCATTTTAAGTATGGGGAAAAAGCTTATAATTTACAGACGTTCCATATAAATTGACACGTTTGCTGTTTGAAGACCATGAGTTTGTGTGCATGTGCAGTTGGCTTCATAGTCTTGGCTTGTGCCATCTGTGATTGGAATATCCAGTTTTCCTTAATGGTTCTTTGGTGCTAACTGGATAAACTAAGTAGGAGAACGTGGTAAACATGTTAGCATTGACATTGTGAGCACATGCGGTTTTGTTTTAGAGCCCTACAGAGCTGAAAGCAGAGCTGAAGATTCTTAGTCTGTTTTTCTTTTGTTTTTTCCTGGCCGTGCTCACATACCATGAGGTGGGGCAATTATACTTGGACTTAAGTTTCATTTTTACTTTCAGTTTTCAGCCACTCTTTGGTTAGTTTGGGCACCAAAACTACACGGTTAGATATCACACTTTAGTTGAAGGTTGGTTACATTTAGGCTCTAAAAGTTCTTGGTGAAGTTTGGCGAATTGCCATGATTTGGATTAAAATACGACCTTATTTCAACATGTTAGTTGTTTTGCCTTCACTTTTAAAGTAATAAAGTAAATGATTTATTGATTTGAAACGTGTTTGCAAGTATAAGACATCGCAACTCAACATTTTCTGGTAGAAAATACAAGCTCTTTAAAAACAAGACTTCAGTTTTGTTAGTATAAGAATGGAACTTTTTGGAGACCAAGTTGGTTATTTATGTCAACACTCCTTCAGATTTATCTCATGAATGACTGTCGGGTTGGAAAACACTGACCTGAAGACAAAAGATCCCCTCCAAGAGCACAAAGCCCTTGAAGTTTTCAGACACTAAGTAAACATGACCGCAATAAACGGGAGTCAGACTTTTGTGGACTCAGATGGAAGAGGGTGAGAGGTCGGAGAGAAAGCTGCCTCCTTCTGACCTGAGAAAGGAATTTATTACTCGCTGAGACACTTGCAGCTAATTCCTTCAGGGATTGGAGCAGAAGGGGGGACATTTACAGATTTACTAACTCCCCTCCCTCCCTCTCAGCTCCCCTGTCATTAGTTGCTTCCTGCACTCAGGCATCCAGCTGGGCTTCATGGTGTCTCAAATCTGCTCTGCTCCCTTTCACTTGTCTGCAGGAGTTATTTATGTCTGAGCAGCCTGAGCATGCATTTCTTTGTCTCTTCTCTTTCATGTTTTTCTTGTGTCCTTGGTCATTGTGTCTTCAGTCAGTCCATATTATGTCTTCATTGCAAACCTCGTTGTTTTACATATATTTGTATTATTATTTTTGCACAGTAAGGTGTCAGAGCTTAGCAGTGTGCAAAACGGTTAAGCTTTCACCCAGTTAGATTTTTGGAGCATCATAGTAAAGACTGTCTGAGATAATCCTCTTACACATCACTGCCACTGCACACACAAGCACAGTGGCACAAAATCACCCAAAAGTAGAGCCCACAAATACACCTTAGCACACTAATCGCAATCTCGGACTAGGAATTCACCTTTATTGTGGTGCCGTGTTTTTTTTTTTTTTCAACGCTGCTTGTCTGCTTTACCTCTGAGATAAGAATTTTGTCCTGAAGGCAGAAATTCTCCTTCTGGGAGTCACTAATGTATTCACTCATATCTTTAATACTCCGCTGCCACTCCCAGCTCTGCTCACGGTGAGATTTACTGCAGGGAGGTGAACCTTCAGAGCTTTCAGATCACTCCTGTGTGTAATTGGGAACGTGCACCTGTGTGTATCCCACCCAGGTTTGACTTTGCATCAGCAGGGGTCTGCAGGATGAGCGTGTGTGTGCAATGAAAGGCGGTTATCGAGCGGCGGAGAGCCAGGACAGCTGAGTGGCTCCTGGCTCGGTGCTGCGGACGTCTTCTGAAAGCCTTGACCCACTTCCAAGTCTCCTCCCCCCCCCCTGCTAACCCAAACACGCTGCATACTGAAGCAGCTCCACCACAATCTGCTGAGCTGCAGTGAAGCTCTGCATGCAGACGCTGGGGAGACTGTGTGTCTGTCTAATAAATAGAGTGTGTGTGTGTGTGTGTGTGTGTGTGTGTGTGTGTGTGTGTGTGTGTGTGTGTGTGTGTGTGTGTGTGTGTGTGTGTGTGTGTGTGTGTGTGTGTGTGTGTGTGTGTGTGTGTGTGTGTGTGTGTGTGTGTGTGTGTGGGGGTACTGCAAGGTTACGCTGCTTGTGTGTAGATGGTTTTCAGAAGGTACAAGACCTTGGGCAAAGCCATAGAGAGATGCTACTTCTGCTGAATGTATTAATGAGTCGATCACTAGTTGTTACCAACCAGCCGCAAACGTGTTCAACAGCGGCAGGATTCTATGTGTTGTGATGATGAGCTGCAGGAGGAAGAAGTAGCTGCATGGATTTGGATCAAATTTAAACCTTTGAGGACCAATTCTACTGCAGACAAATGTTTTCATGTATTCTGCACATTATTTATCTGTTTTTTGGTCTATTAAACATTGGAAAGTAGTAACCCCAGCCCATCGTGTTATTTTTGACTCTTTTAAATGTTATTTTGTGTGATTCACAGTGCCAAGCCCAAATATATTCAATTTAACATCAACTAAGTGATGGGAAAACAGCACAATTTGCACAAATGAGAACCTGGAACCAGAAAATGTTTGCCTCTTTCCTTAAAACAAAGTGATTATCAGTATAGATGCAATTTGTTCTATCGATTGAGACAAAGAAAACATTGCAGTTATTATAGTGCCATTTTTTTTTAACGTTTCAAGTAATATTTTCAGTTTTAGCATTGAATCCTTTGTGTTGGTATTTGCATGTAAGGCTTAAATCTGCTCTGATTATGTGTGTTTCTGATCCTGCAGGGTTCAAGCTGAGTTTTAGAGCAATGCAATGGTGCAATTTACATACGCACTGTCAGCGGTTGATTGCATTAAACTGTAGCTCTTTGGGAAAAAGAAAAGAATGATAAATCACTGGTTTGAACTCAGGCTGTCATTCACCAGAATGAAAGAGTCCCTTTAGTTATATAAAACCAACTTTTGTAATGCACTATTTGACAAATGTAATTTGTTATCTTTGGTTTCTTCATAAAAACTAGCCTACAGGACACCATAGTGGTTTTACCAGAATAAACCAAATCCAGACACCAAGAACTCAACAAAGCCACTAAAATCGATAGATACAAATTTTATGGTAATGGAAACAGAAGGAAATTGGGATGCGATATGGGACAAAGTGAATTATTGTGCTCCAGCCATTGGGGCCATGCTCACTATTTAATACTTTCAGATGTCGTTTTAAGCCGCCCAGTGCAGAGACGAGGCCAGACGGCTGGCTGATGGAGAGAAGCTCCACTGGGAAGGAGTGGAGACACTCACTTAGTCATGGATGTTAGACACAGAGATTTAGACAGATTACAAACAAGCACACGCAAGCCTGCAAGCATGTCAGCTGTGCACGAAGCCACCAGTGCACGGCTGTGTATTCCATACGCACAGGGATTAGCACACATTTTGATTTATGGGCACATGCAGAGCAAATGTGCTTACTTACACGAAGACACTGTGTTTATAAGCTGAAAATGTGCAGAGAGAAGCAGTTTCAGATCAATAGGAGGATCAGCGGAGCAGTACCTGGGTTTTCCAGTTTTCTGGGGCCGGTTTCTCCAAATGATGTGTTCAACAAAAGCCCCAGACTCATCTGAGATTATCATCGTCTTTCATCTGATGTAGCTTGTATCGTCTGCCATCAGTCACCAGGAAATAACCTTTGCTCACCAGTTTTATTTTGAATATAAAACCAGAATCAGTCCATCAGTGTGTGTTAAGTCATTTGCATATCTACACGTGAACTTGAAAGTGATCACCGCCTGTCTGTCTCCATCTCTTTGTCATCTGTGCTTCCATCTGGCAACATCTGATGTCTGTCAGACAGACTGACGGATTCAAGATTGAACTCTGGTGACAGATCAGACAGAGATCTGCAAATGAGAATGTCTTCTGGGCTCAGTTTCAGATTGATTTGGCTAATCGGCCAGTTCAGCACTTTAAAGGTGATATTGATATAAACAGTCTCATTTCACCAACACAGTTCCATTTCCAGAAAATCAGAACCGCAGACTATTGATTTTAGTTTTACTTTAACAGAAATTTGACAATGAGGAGCACTGTTGTGAACCTATAAAGATGTAGATTTTTGGTCATCATAATACTGTAGCCACTGCAGTTTTCTATGTTTCAACAAGTGAATAAGTTGTTTTTGGACATGACATCTGGGGTCATTTTCAGCACTACTTAATTTTAAACCATCTTTAAAGTGGGGTAGGCAGTATTTTTGGTCATCATTATACAGAAAAATCCATACTAACCTTTCAGTATGTTGTAATTCAAGTGGTCTGGGAGTAAACTAGACTTCTGCATGTTCTCCTGGGCTAACTTTCAGGCTTTAGAAAATCTCACCCATGATGGGAAATGTTGTCTAATCACAGAGCTTTTCTATTAATCGTGTGGGATGTTATGAACTGCAGTAAAGTCATGGTAAGCACAGGATGTTGGGGTGAAGCTGGTTACATGGAGGACTTTCACCTGGGTGGTTGAGATTGGAATCCCAGGTGAAGCTACAAATAGCTGTGTGTTCTCAAATTTAGTTTGTTTTTTCACCTTTCCAGATTCCTGCCAACTGTAGCTTTAATACATCTATGGTTTACCAGTGTAAGAAATTTGTTTTTGCCTTTTTCAACAAATGCTGGTAAAAATTTAAGACTTCAGTCCCAGTTCAATTTTTTGGACGTTTAACTTAAGCTAGTTAGCCTAGCTGGCTAAGTTACCACGCTTTTATTATTATTATTATTATTATTATTATTATTATTATTATTATTATTAATAATAATAATAATAATAATAATAATAATAATAATAATAATAATAATAATAATAATAATAATAATAATAATAATTGCATTCCACAGCAGGATCCTGATTGCTGTAATGTCGGGTGTTTTGTCTTTGTGTTTTCCTTTTGTCTGTTTTTCTAATGCTCAGCTGCGTGTTTCAGCATGATCTCACTTGTCTTTGGCTGGTGTGTGATACATCTACAAAGAGACTTGTTATCACCATGAAAACTATAATTTGGGGCCCTGCAGGGTGTCATTAGGAGAGTTAAAATATGGTTTATGGAACGCAGTACTATATCACACATATAATGTTCTGTCAACACAAGAACAACTTCATTTGGTGTTCACTTCTTATTAAAGTTCCTGGAGGTCTGAGTTGCTGATTGACTGACACACTAATGATGTTCTGCTTACTCACGTTTATTAGTTAATGCTTTTGTCAAGCAAAATGGCAAAATATGTTCTGGTTTCATCTTTGAACACATTTTCAATAATTAGAAATCACTGGGTTTTAGACTGTTTTCCACTTTAAATTCATCATTTTTGGACCTAAAGATAGGTGACCTTGAATTAGGTGCTATGAAATAAATGTTGAAGAGAAAACATTTGACTGCTGTATGTCTGGATGTTTTTTTGTCATTCATGTTTAGTGCGATATGAAGGAGTAATGACATGATTTTTATCTTTAAGCAACCATTAAAATGTCTTAGTTAAGTGCTCATTGGTCTGTTTTCGTCTGTTCCTCTTCAGGTGTTGTGAGTGCAGCGCCTCACTGTCCCACTGGTATTATGAAAAAGATGGACGGCTTTTCTGCAAGAAGGACTACTGGGCCAAATTTGGGGAGCTGTGCCACGGCTGCAACGACCCGATCACCACCGGCCTCATCATGGTAAGAGGATCCATCGGCTGACTCACCTCTCATCACCTCCCGCCCTCTTTGTTTGCTGATAAACCTCGAGTTACAGCTTGGAGCCGCGACACTCTGAGAGTCCATGCATTTACTGTCCCACCGGCTGCTGTGTGCCAACATGCATAGATCCACACAGGATCTGTGCCAGACCTGTAACTGACCCTGATGCCTGCGGCTGCTTTGTCCGGTCATCTTACAGACCACCAGTGAAAGTCAGAGCTGTTGTTGTGATACAGGAGAGGATCGCGTGCACAATAGATGTGGTCGCAGCGCCGGAAAGCAGATAGACTCCACTTCTGCTGCTGCATTATAGAGAAGACAAGATACCTACATCAGAGGAGAGCTGCGCCTATTTGTTGATTAGTGATGGAATAAAACACAATCAAAGGTTGAACTGACTGATTAATATTATATGTAGCTGTAATGAAATATGTTGTCTTTCTGTGCCTCAAGGTTCTGTTTTCCTGCCAGCTCAAAGTAGCAAAAAAAAAAAAAATACAGATGCAGCGTGGTTTTCTTTAGGTAGGAGTTTATTTTGTGCCTGTTTGGAGATCTCCTGGCTACAAGTGAACTCATCTCTGCTGAGGTGCGTGGAGACGGTTAGCCGAGGCTGCGTTTGTGCTGATTGGGCGGTTCACAGTGCAATTTTGGCATAAAAACAGGCTTCTGTGCTGCTCAGATCAGCCCTTAGAACAAACACGAGGTCATTTTAAGGAGTTTTAGTTTGCAGTACCACACACAGACATTTCCAAGGTGCTGCACAAAACAGTATTTGCTGAGTTTTGGTTTGCACAGTTTGACCATCAATTACTCATTTAAGTAATTTTTGAGCAGCTTATTAGTTGTGAGAATTTTAAGCTTATATTTCTTTTGTGTGATAATTAACTGAGTATCTTCTCTGTTTTGGAGTATTAGGAAAAATAGAACATATGACAGTGTCAGCTTTTAAAAAAAATATTTCAAAATTAAGCAATCCGTTTATTCAGGAAACAATCAGCAGATTCATTGCAGTTGTAGCCTTTCTCACCAATAACGTCTTCCCCCTGTCATGCAACATAATCTATATATCCTGTATGTTTGATACTTAGAGCCACATATCTGTTGTTAAGCCAGTTTTAAATTTAGGTTTCAAATCTGGCTGTGTACCTTGACCCTGCTGCATGTTTAACATACACTTTTCCTACCTGCTGGCTTTTTGCATAAGCTGCAGGATGTATTTAGAAATGTGAATAGTGTGTGGAGTTTATTTATGGAGTGCACATTCTGGTGAACTGCAGAGTTGATCTTTGCTAATCCGTATTGTGTTCACACTACCCTGTAAGGTGGAATTTGAATCATCAGCCGTGGTTGCAGATGATATGAAAATTTTGTCAGCTGTGGAAGGAAATATGTGAAGCTCTTATTGTGGAAAACTGCCGCCTGTCTACTTTGCATGAAGGTTATATGACAGGGAAATTATCCACACCAAACAGTAGCTAATCATTTTAGAAAGTGTAAAAGTGCTTTTTGAAGTGGCGTTCTCTCAATTTGTACCTTACATGTAATTTTTAGAGCACTGAAGTTCCATTTTTATGTTTAATTTTAAACCCAATGTTACGTTGCTGTTTAAAACGTCCCTGTTAAATAGTTTTACTGAAGCAAATTGTGGTTACAAAATGCATAGTGGATAGTTGATGTGATAAATTGCCTCTAAAGCCACCTAAAAGCCAGACTATTGACTGA
Source organism: Amphiprion ocellaris (assembly GCF_022539595.1). Classification (NCBI taxonomy): domain Eukaryota; kingdom Metazoa; phylum Chordata; class Actinopteri; family Pomacentridae; genus Amphiprion; species Amphiprion ocellaris. The sequence continues at coordinate 7,462,458 of NC_072772.1, forward strand.
ATCAATAATTCACTCACTGTCTGTGGTCCTCTGATAGAAGAAGTCTGCTAAAGTGAAAAACTGAGGTCATCCTTTGCACACAAACTATCTGATTTGTCACATTTCCCTCCTGGTCAGATGCTGCAGCCATGAGAATGTGATGTTTGTGTGAATGTGTGCATGTATTTTATCATCTACACTGCCTCAGACAGTTGCCCTTTGCCATGCAATCTCATTAATGAAACATGTCTGAGACTCTAAAGTGAATTGTGTGGAGGAATCACGGCTTCTCTCTCCTCCTCTGGTTTATTGCTACTCTTACAGTGCAAAGTCACTGATTGACTGTCTCTGCAGTGGCACTTTAGAAAATTTGACATCGGTCAGCCAATCTGGCTTTAACTGTGAAGATGGCCAGACCAATTGGATTACAGTGTAGACGTGCAGGCTGAGGTTGGCTACCTTTGTCTGTGCCACAGACAGAAAGAAAAGAAGGAGATGTCTACTCCAGTCCTGCACAGTCACTCTGACACCTCTGCAGACTCACAGAGAAGCCTATTTTTAAAATTCACTGATGCCGCTGCATCTAAAAAGCTGCTGTCTCAGTCAGTGAAAACACTCCATGATGCAGCGATGAGTCAGAGTCTGCAGATGAACCTGATGGTCATCCAGTAAGAAAGAGCTGTGATTGTGTTTCGTGGGATTTCATCACCGCTGCTCCAGCCACGTCCGCCATACAAACTGAGCCTTTCTTTGCTTTAATTTTTGAAGATTAGACTTATTAGTTTTCCCCAGGGGTAGAGGAGTTATATTTCCAGCAACAGTGGGTGAGGAGACGTTGAAACAAACGATTAGTTTCTAGTTTGCATCTGGAGCCGTATTTTTAATGAAATTTTGGAATATTTTCGAGCTCACGTGATCTGGGCTGTTTCCCCGCTGTGTGTATTTACTGTATATAGAGCTTATAGAGGTCTGAGTGTCATGTCCGTGTGAGTGCTGTAGCCTTAATGCCTCAGTATGCTTCCACCAAAGTGCTTGCTGGATTATTTCACAGCTTGAGATAATCCTTTTGAACTTCAGAATGAGCAGTTTGGTCTGTATTTGACAAATTTTGCAGTTTTCCAAAACCAACAATCCAGCAAGCTCCCAAATTTATGCAGCAATGGAAGCGTGTGGATGTGAGAAAGTGTGCAGTGTTGAACCTCTCAAACTCTTTGTTTATTCTTCACACAATTATTAACGTCACTTTTTGTTTGCGTGTAACTGAGTGCAACACAGTTAAGGCCTCAGATGAGGGACTCTTTCAAAATGTGTGACGCTTTTCCAGTCAATCACATCGACATGTTCAGAAATGAGGGAGGCACTGTGTTGTGAGTTGGCCAATCTGGACAGAAATGCACAATATTGTTGTGGTTAGAAGCCACGCCAAACAACTTAGTTTGTTTCAAGCATAATAAATCCTTATGCCTTTTCGGGTTTGGCTTCTTTGTTGCCTGTCATCATCCCCTCCATCTTTCTGTGTATCTACAATCCAATATAGGCATAAATGGACCACCTTCAAAGCTTAGTATTTATCATCAATGCACTGACAATATCCAAGTAACAAACTAAGTATCACCATGACCAAAACGCAGGACAATACGTTAAATCATTTCTTCAGTGTAATAAAACAATGATCTGGCTGGCAAAGTTGCTCAGTTACTCTACAGGAGCATTGAGTTTGCTCATTTGGCACTTTTGGGACTTTCTCGTCTATGTTAGTTCAACTTTTATCTGATTGGAAGGTCCAGAAAAAGAAAGTAGGTGGTTTCCAATGTCATGAATGAATTGCAAAAGTCCCAATGATTTGGTGGTTTTTATATCTGATGTGTTTTTTTCAGTAACACAGCTGCCCTGCGGATGGGGCCATTGTTCAATTGAATATTAAGTCCTACACTATGATATTATTTTGAGGAGACTGTGTGTGTTGGTGCAGTTTGAGCTTGCTGGAATGTGAATATTTAGCTGCTAACAGGTGTGTTTCTGCAGCTTCTGCTCCTGTCGGCACCTTCAGCCTTGAGTAAACTGGGAGTAATTCAGCTGGAGGACGGTTCTCGTTATTTACTACCCACCTTTACTCGGACTGATTTATGTGATGAACAGTGAGTCAACTGATGTAATTGAATTTTCTTTCCTGTCATCCCCCTCTCCTTATGTCCGTCCATCACTTCTCCCACTGATAGATGAATCTGCAGTAATCCCAGTTGCAGGCACATTTAGTTTGGAGTCCGTCAGCCTTTCTGCAAACTAGTCGAGGCTGAGGGTGATGGGAGTCGAGCCAGACATCGACCTGAACCTGTTAGATGTCCAGAGTTTGGGAGAAGATTTGGTTTTCAGTGTTTGTCGCTCTTACAGCTTATCTTTGCCTCAAACGCTCCATCATCAGCCTTTTATAATTTAAGAGAGATTATGTTGATTACGGATGTCGTGATGTCAGTTGGGTAGTTTTCTTTAACGCAGAAGAAAAAACATCTTCCCCTGTTTTGAGCATTGTTGCATCTATGAGTAACATTATGTCTGTGTGTTCATGTAATCCCACACTGACTCACTGATGACCAGATAAGGACTCTGTTGCTGAAGAATGTGGACAGTAGTTATACGTTTGGGGTTGCTGTTGTCATGGAGCGAAAATAACAAAAATAAATAGGAAAAGTAGCAGATTTTTTCAGTGATGTAGACATAACGATACAAAGAGTTGGAAATGTGTTTATTTCATGGGAGATATTTTGCACATGTAAAACTTTTAACTTGCTATCTGCATTTTCTATTCAGTGACAGAACACAGGTGGAGTCAGGATCAGAGGCATATAAATTGTTTGCTTTTCTGGACAGTATCATGTGTTTGCAGGTTTGCCAGTAAAAACTAATAAAAACTGTTTTTAATTTATATTCCCATTTATTAAAATTGCTGCATATGTAGAGTGTGTTATACAGATTTACAACACGTATGATAGCGGACATAAACAAAAGATTAAGTTCTTGCTGATACCAGTATGTTAAAAATACAGATTGGACTCGGGACATTCCTGTTGTTTATATGATTTGACTCAGCAGACCAGCCATCAATTTGCTGTTTTGTATATTTTCGTAATTTCAAAAAGCTTCGGTTCGATGGTTTTGTCATGACTGGTTTCAAATATTGAAACTTAGGGACTTTCTTTGTTAAAGTTTTCTTGTTTTGTTCCTGAAATTACAAGATGTACTTCAGTAGCTGAAGGTGGAATCCGAGGCATTTCTTGGAAATCACAAGTGCTCGTGAATCGTTGGAATTTTTTGGCATCGTATGTTCACTTCTGAAAACCAGAGAAACATGTGAAGTTACATCATGTGCTGTACCCCTGTTGTCATGCCAACTGTGCACTGTTATCATTTTCAGTTTTACTTTGCTAAAAATACCTGAAGCTCTATGTAGTAAAGTGTTCATGATGACAATACACGTCTGTTAATGGAATTTAAAAATCATTTTAAATTAAATCAAAATAGTTCAATTTAAGCTTTATGTCAGGTAGTTTAGTAATTATATTTAACTGTTATTGGTTGAGTGTCAAGCTGTAACGTTATGAGTGGTATAAAGATACTGTTTGTGGTTAATACTAAGAGAAACGACTCACAAATTCCCCGTCACACACATCTACATCACACCAGTGGGAGTTGATACAATACTTTACAGATCTGGGACTTTCCATTGGTTTGGCAGCCAGGTCCAAAAACATTTCAGTTTCTCAACTCTTGATGATTGTTTTTGCTTCTAAGTGAAGACAGACACATTGGTCATAAGTGTTGTGAAATCATATGTGTTGTTAAGATGTTGTTGCTGCTCAGGTCGGGAAAGTGTATTTCCAGCCGTTGATCTCATTAGTTAAGTTGAATAAAGACGTGTGAGAGTGAAGAAACGTTTAAACTGCGTAAAATTGTCTTGTCACATACAACCCAGCTCAACTATTGTACTACAAACTGAAGCTTCACACTTTATTATCTGTTTTTTATTCTAATTCTTTCAATCAGAGATCATGAGTCTACACTGACCTTCAGCTAAGTGTATTTAGACACTTGGTTAGCGTTTCCTCTTCCAGTGTGGAAACAGTGACGAAAGCAGCAGCCTCTGTAGACCAAATCCCCCCAGTGGTGTAGCTGTGGGCTTTTGGGTTTCACTTCTATACTGAGTATCAGCAGGTTTGACTAAACTCAACTTTTGCTTTTTGTATTTCATTTTAGATATGGTCACATTGTTATTCTGCTATGCACACTATTGACTGTGCATTTACTGATCCAGTTTTTCACTCTTGGTACCAACGTTTGCACAGTTTGAACTTAGAGAAGTAAGAAAAATAGTTACAAAGTCGACCAACTGACTCTGTAAAGCCTGTTCCACTGTTTCTGAATAATGAATTTGTTTAAAATAGAAAGACTTTTCCTTGCCTGTTGATCAGTGTATGCTGCGTGGTACGACTGCTTGCCCAGTCTTATTTAATTGTGACACTTTGTACTTTTGGAAGGGCGTCCCACCCAAAGTTTAAACTCTCCCATCAGTGCTTTTATAAATTCATACTGTCCTCATGTGGCAATGCTCCATCCATTTTAAATCTTTAAAGCTCAGGCACCCAAATAGCTCAGCACAGGGGCTGTAGTCCCCGACGCAGCAGTCATGGGTTTGAATCCAGCCCATGGCCTTTTACTGCATGTCATTCCCCTACTCCTCTACCTACGTTTTCTGTCTTTCTCTCCACTGTCCTATACATAACAAAGGCAAAAATGCCAAAAAAAAACCTTAAAAAATGGTTTAAAGCTCGACTTTTCAAAAACAAAAATCAAATATTTTTTCCAAATCCTTCAGCCTGAGTTCCTCTCTATAGTTTGCTAGTGTTAACCTTCTCTTCCTACCAGCCACCGTCAAAACCACTGAGTGTAAGAAGACTGGTATTTTACTTTACTTTAAAAACATTACGTATCCTTTATTCAGAGGAACTTGGTGTGGTAAAGTTGCTGCTGATAGGTTGAGTCATGTTTTTCATTCCTCTATCCGTGTGACTGCGAGGTATTTATAAAGGCGTCTACTGTGCAGTGGTAATGGGAGACAATCAGCTGCCTAGAGACAGAGTTAAAGGAGAAGTTTATTTCCACGCTCACTATTTTTTTTCCATCAGTTATAGAGTGAGAATCAACTGCAAGAAAAAAATTGCAAGTTGCCATCTGTATCCGCAGTCGGTGGTATGTTGGTTCTGAGCTAAAGCCCCAGTAGAAGCTTATTTTCATTCTTTGGATGGAAAAAAACTCACTTTGCTCTTTTAAATACATTCAAACAGGTAAGCAGGAAAGGACTGAACATCACAGACTGATAATGTTTAGCAGCATCCATATCAATATGATATATATAAACTAAGTTGTTAATTTGTAAGACAGTAGTTCCAAATGATTAAAACCTGCGAAAAAATGCCACTTTGTGTTAAAATATTCCACATAGAGACTCTGTATTGCATCTCATTATAAGATCTGAAAATTCTTTACCATTAAAAACCTCATGTGTAGCTGGTTTTTCATCTCATGTCCACTGCTTTGTGATAAATGTGTATCAGAACATTAAAAACGGTGTCACACCATCAAATCATTCAGACTAAACTGTAGTGGTGTCATCTCCTTGCTGACCTTTCCCCTGGACGTTGCCTCTAGAGTGGATTTCTCAGCGTTGGCCACTTTTCCCCCCACAGCTTCCAGAACTCCCACAGCAACCTAATCGTGATTGGCCCACCAGCCGTCTCTCTCTCTGCAGTCTGTCTCCACCACGTTAACACAAGAACAGCAGAGAGAGAACAGTGTGCATCTGTTTGTCTATTAATATCTGCACACTCAGATGGTCCTGCAGCAGTGGCTTGAAGCGATGGGAGGGATCGGCACCTCGAGGCATGCAGGGAGGCTTCGCTTTGGACTTTAGAAAGTCATCTGTCCTTTGCAAGTAAAGAAAGACAAAAGACTATAAGTAGATTACACCAAGTAGTACAAGAGGCAGGAGACCTTGGCCTTTATTTTTGCGTTTTCTTGAACTTTGTGCCATAAAATCCTACAGGTTGTCATCTGAAGTTACTCTTGTTTAACTATCAGCTATTTATTTGAATATTTGCATCCATCCACCGACTGTCCAAGAAGGACTTAGTTGGTCAAACGCACATCGTTGTTGACATACATAATGTAATAAATGACGTAAATATAAAGAAATCTTTGAACGTTTTCGGCTTCTTTCAGTCATAACTGCACCTAACACTGTCAAAACCTGAAAATGTAATAATAATACATTTTATTTGTATAGCGCTTTTCAAAACACTCAAAGACACTTAACATAGTTGCATATAAATCAGCAAACATGTTATGTTTTTCTTTTCCTTTTTAATATCTTTCCTTCTCCTTTAAAATACTGTTTTTTATAATTTAAGAAGCATTTTTATTTATTTGTATGCCTATATACTTCTGACTGGACATGCTATACTGTTTTGCACTTTTGCATACAAATTTGTCATATGCGTACAATGACAAATACAGAATATGCTTATTTTCTGCTTAAATGTAAATATCTGCTACATTTACGGGTTTTAAATATTATTTTAGATGGTATTATATTATTGCAACTCAATATTTTGGGTTTTGTGATTTTTTTTTGCACTGAAACAATTTAAAGACACCACCTTCGCTTGTCACAACTTGCGATGGCAGTTTTCACTATTTTCTGACACGGAAATCAGTAGAATAATTGATAGTGACAAACATTTTTAGTTGCACCTCTCATCAGGTTATTCTACTTTTATTGTATTTTTTTTTAGCAGCGTACCATCTGTGTGTTGTATCTTATGCCTTTAAACTGACAAAATGAATTGTTTCCTTCACGTAACCATTCAACAAGTGGAGCTCTGTGACTGTCACCCTGCCGGTTTTCACTGGTTTCGAAATGAGATTGCAGGAACAGGGGGGCAGCATGGGAGAAGAAGAAGTGGAGGGGTGAGGAATCCACTGAACACACCAGAGATGGGAAGGAGGGGTAGGAGGGGTGTGTGTGTGTGTGTTCGTAGGCTTGCCAGCGCGTGTGCAAGAGTGGGCGTGGCCAAAGAGGAAACGATGAGGTCATAGCAAAAGTGAGTGAAGAGGAAGAGGGGGGAGAGAGGAGGAGTGACATTGATTCAGAGATGAGCTCAGCTGCAAAGGCGTGGGCTGCTCTCTCTCTCTCTCTCTCTCTCTCTCTCTCTCTCTCTCTCTCCCTCTCTCTCTCTCCCTCTCTCTCTCTCTCTCTCTCCTCTCTCTCTCCTCTCTCTCTCTCTCTCTCTCTCTCTCTCTCTCTCTCCTCTCTCTCTCCTCTCTCTCTCTCTCTCTCTCTCTCTCTCTCTCTCTCTCTCTCCCCTCCCTCCCCCCTGCAGCTCTCTCTCTGCCTCCCTGCCCGGCTTTGGACGCCGCCACTGTTTTGTTGTGACAGCGGGGGGAATCGCCTCTCCTCGGTAGAATGAACTAGAGCAGCGAGGAGAGACGCCGGCTCTCGCTGACATGGTGGGAGATCTGTTTTTCTGGAGCTTCTGCTGTCTCAGGCTGTGGAAAAGGGATAAGAAGGTGAGGCTGCTCTGGGTTACTGGGTGTCTGATGGCTGATATACAGTATTCATGAGCCGGTGAGGAGGCAGAGGGGAAGCAGGAGCTCTCAGGGCTGCTTCAGATGGTTTGCCGGTTGCTTCCTTGCAGAGTCTCTTTTTCCATCTTGTTGCTTTGCAAAACTGAAGTCAATCCTGCGTTTTTTTTTGTTGAAAGTGGGTCACTGTATTGCTTTGTAATTACAGATCCGCTGCTCTGTTTCTGTACGGTGTCCCAGTTCTTTTTTTTTTCTTCTTTCATGTCATGAAAAACTGATGAACCATGGCACGCGGGCTATTTTTAGAGATCATTCTTCCTCAGAAAATGAGTAGAATTCAAAGTGCCTTCAGAGAGATACACGCCATGCTGTAAACTGCTTCCTCATCTTACCACAGTAGATGTGGGGCTACTGGACGAAAGAGGCTGAATACATTAACAGTATTTCTACAGCGGAGGCCTGTGTATACTGTGGTACTGTACTGTTTGTGGCAGAAGGGGCTTTCCATTCAGAGAGCATCAATGTGACCCACTGTCTTCTCTCTCCGGCTTTCACTCTAATTGTATTTGCCTAAATGATGTCTTCTGTAGCTTGGAAGTCTACGAGGTCTTTTGGCAAGCAGAGTCACTTCTCCTTTCGACTTTATTTCTGCTCAGACGGTCTTGATTGCTGCGGCTTTGTGCAACATCATGATCATACGTTGTGTATTTAAGCATGAGGAATTCCCTTTGACACATTTCTGGTCCCAGTTTCTCTCTGTGGAGAGTATCAGGTACCAAATGCACGTGCTGTTTTAACTATTTCTTCACATGAGGTCATTTGTTAAACACCGTTTTTGAGCTGATTCTGTGAGCTCAGTCGCATATGGATTGTGTTTTTGAGTTTAGCCAATGAAGGAGGCTTCGGATTAAAGTTCATTACATCAAACATGAGGTTAAGCAGAGCCAGATCTCCCTTAATTTAGTGAGGCCATTCAGAAGCACCTTCTGCACTGTTGATATGAGGTCACTGTTCCACATTTAGCCGGAGCGGAGCGAAGTCAGCGGGTCTGACTGGTGTTTATAGAAGTGAAGGGCCCAGGGTCATAATGAATTGACCCTGCATATAAATACACATGCATGCACTCAGACCAATGCATATCTTAGTTTAAATTTGGTGCATAAAACTTCAGATAAATATTAGGCGATGTGGATAGAATATTATACAGAGTCCCAAAAGCATCAGATTTCATTATCAGAATATCAGATAAGTCAGTAATATCACTGAATGTGTAATTAAAAGATACCGTGTGTAATTTGTAAGTGAATTTGCTTGAAACAACAGCAAAATCCGTTAATTTTTAATTTTCTCTGTGCATTATTTCCCATTTTCCTCCCCTATTACTCACAATTACTTTACTGATAACAGCGCATGCTTAAAAACATCATTGTATTTAACAAGTCTGCCCTTTTTTTAGTCTTGGACAAGCTGCGAGATGTTGTGATTTTGAGTCCAGATGCAGTCCTTTTGCCATTTTGAAGTAATTTCTGTTATTTGTGATTCAGGCGTTTGGCATTTGTTGCTGCTCTTTATCTTTTTATGACCCTTCTCTGTTTACATTTCATGCCTCTCTGACATTATGTCCAAGATAATTATGATGTCTAAAGGCGAAATTATGCAGACCTCAGCTGAGGAAAAGTCAACATGGTCAAGTTGTCAAGAAACTCTGACTTAGTACCAACATGTTTCTTGGCTGTTTCGTGTCACTGGGAGCATTAGACTGCCATAAATTTCACCAGAATGGCTTGTAAGGGCCCATTCACATTCCACCACCAACTTAAGGTCACACATATAAATCACTAAAAACAAATGAAGCTCAAGGGCCCTGATACATCAAACCCACAGCGTCTTGCTGTCTGGTGACTGTTGGCAGTAATTACAAAACGCTTTAAGCCATTTGGTGCAGCTTCTTCTTAATTTTCTTACATCACCGTTTTGGTTTTATTTTTCTCCACAAGAAAAACAGACACAGACTGCAGACAGTGAGCTGACTAATGATAGTGGTCTGCCATGCTTAAGTAGTGATCACAGTAAATGCTGTCAACTTCTAAATAAAACTAAGACTACATGGTGGCCAGAAACCCTCAAATCTTTCTACTGCAAGGCCTCACCAGAAGATTAGCAGAATAACAGACAGGAGGAGACACATTCTGCCACCAAGGCCTTTTCCACATTGATATGGAGATTTTCATAGACAAATATCTTCCCCTCCAAAAAAAAATGTGACCACTTGAACATTGTTTTAATATCTTCATACAAACGAGAGAAAACTGGTCTCTATCCACTGTTGTTACTGGAATATCCTCATTACACAACGCAACAATGGGCATGTATTTACTACTGAGTGACCTAAAATGCTGTTTGCATGTGGATTAGAGGCCCAGACATAGAGGAGAACAATCCCTGTTTGTGCTAAAAAAGGCCAAACATAATGAAAAAAACTTTTTTTAAAGCTTTTCTCGTAAAGTACTCCAGCCTTGCCTCCTTAAAAGTCAGTTGTGGCAGCTCTTAATACATATTTAACTGAATTACAACAGTAGGTACGTGGAGATTTTATCAACTTTAAGTCAAAATTGGTTTAGACAAGTAGTTGTCAAAACCATTTTAATGTTACCTTGTATGCATAATTAAAGTAATATATACATTTGTAAATGTAGGTATTACTGTGTTTGTGCAGTTTTATTTCCTATTTGTGAAGCTGCAGTGACTTTGTGTTCACATAGCTCATGTCTTTATCCCTCCGCTACTGTGGGCTCATTTTTACTGCAATGTGAAGCCCTGCAAAACCATGACTAGAAGTAGAAAGAGCTCAAAGATGTCTTCTATAGTATGACACACTAATGATGCCCTAAATCATAAAATGAAAAAAAGAATCTGCTCAGTGTGTGTGTCAACCCAGTGCCTAAACATCCCTAAATTTTTGTCACTTGGCTGTTGGTCCCAAATGAGTCTTTCATGGTGTCATGATTGTGTTATGGAGCATATAATTGTTTTTTTTACAGAATCTTATTGGAGTGAATAGTATATTTTTAGTGAGTTTTTAAGTGAGGCATGTAGAATACGGTGAATTTGATTAAATATCACATTGTAAGCTTAGATTTGGTGACATGTTTCCAATTAAATGGTCTATTACAGAACTCTTGGAAAGTCTGACCATTATTTCTATTTTTAGTTTCTGACTGATCATTTTTTTAGAAGATATCCTTCACATCCACTGGCAGGTTTGGGGTTTAGAGGGTTTACAATCTAAGATGTTCATTTACGCTGTTAGGTTGAGTTTTGTGAATCAGTAGTTTGAATCAAACCACTGTTACCAACTCTTAGATGTGGAATTGTATTTCATTAAGGAGTCTTGAGCAAAAACTGCTGAGAAGTACTGGAATAAGATGTCACTGTTGGTAGATTTAAGAGTTTTAAAACCATGTATTAACTCTGGCACATGACCTTTGTGCTACATTTCTATCCATTAACAAGGAGCACACTGACAGGGTAACAACATGACTGAGAGTAGCTGAACATTGCGCTCTGACTTGACCCGTTTCTCCTGGACCCCGTGGACCTGGTTCCTTCGGGGAAACATGTGCACACAGTTGGGTTTCTTATCCCTAGAAGAGGCCGCAAGGCAACATGACAGCTGATACACACAGTCACACACTCATGAGCATGATGATGCGCTACTACACAGTGGATTTAGTACACATGTAGCACGCTCGAAGACACACACAGCCGTGATGTCAGGGTAAGAAGTGGAACCAGTGATGCGTTTATACACGTGACGTTTCTTGAGTCCGTCTTTTGAAGGCTGTCGGTCACATGGTTGATATCGCATAGTGATCATTTTCTTTATAGTTCGCAGCAGATCTTTCTTCCTATTTGTGTTTAGATCTAAACTGTGGAGAGGAAGCTTGCTCTAAATGTGAGGGCAGCAGCTGTCGCCTGTCAGATGTGGTTTTAAAGAGGGTGTGTGTGTGAATCAGGCCTGCATGGCAAGCAAATGGCCGCCACAGTGCCGGGTCGTGCAGAGCCACACACCCTTTTCATGTCCGTCCAGCTGTCCTCTCATCCTGTCTTTCCCATTTGTGGGGCTGCACCTAAGCCACACACAAAGAGAGAACGTCTACAGCTATCCACCAACAAATGTGACGCTAAAAATCATGATAAAATTGCTGCTTTTCTCTTAAAAATCTTCCAGTCTAGCAGCAATCTTACGGGTTAAATCCTTAGATTCTCTTTGCTCATCTCGCTTTCATGCTTCCTCCTTTTTGTGTTTACACTCAGTGTCGATTTCAAGCTGAAGCCGTTTTTATGAGGGTGCTTAGAGGACAAATAAAGAAATTAAATAGGTCAACAAGCCCTAGAGCTCACTTGCCCAGAACAAAGCCATTGCACTTCTCTCTCTTTCTCTCTGCTAAGTTCTTAGTCTACAATTCTGTATCTTTTGCCTGCAGCAGATGCAAGCATTCTCGTTTTTCACTGGAAAGGCAGGAAGAGAAAGGTTCAAAAGATACAAATAAGTCAGGATGTTTTCGTGTCAAAGCCAAGTGGTGGCATCTTTTGTTGGTGTTTAGCTGCAAGGAAGCAGATTTACAAAAAAAGCTGTTAATTAATATGATTTTGCAGCGTCCTCCTGGCTGCAGCCTGAGGCCCCTCGACATGTTTATCTGTGCGCTCGTGGTTTCACTGCTGCTCTCCCAGGAGGGTGGGGCTGCAGACATATGGCAATAGACAGGGAATTTATTGATTCTTTGATCTTCACATTCTCTCCCGTTTTGTCACAGTTTCTTTTTTATCTTTTTCCCCCTCTTTTATCTTCAGGTTTACCACCCATTTAGAGGTAGCGTTCTCTGTTTGGGCACATGTTAGCTACGCTTTTCATTTTCTTCTGCTGTTGAGGCCTCTGTTCACAGCAGGTTTGCAGCCATGAGTTCATATTTTACTCTGCAGTGATGCTGGTTTGATAAGTCAGGCATTTAGCCTAAATGATAAAAACTCTCGTAAGGCCTCAAGTAATGATTATTATTAGTTAATCTATTACTCTGCTGATTATTCCCCCCAATTTATTAATTGTTTGACTTGTACAATGTCAGAAAATAAAGAAATTGATCGAAATGCAATTACAGAATACAAAACTAACATTTTCTTTAATTTTCTTTCTGCGTTTGATTGATTATTCTTTGTCCAGCTCCCCTCCATCCAGTGCCTCTCCTTCGTCTTGCTGTGCTGCATTAGCAATGCAGATCATTGCAGTTGAAGAGTGCTGTCAAGGGGCCCACTCCCTCCTAAATTTTTCGCCACTCAAAGCAAAAACTGAAACCACAAGCACAGCCTCTGGGGAGAAGACAGCTTCAATGCACTCGACCTTTGGTGCTGAACATGTTTAATCATACATGTCATTTGCATAGACGCACGCCAAATTACCTGAAGGAGTTAAAAAGGGGTCGATAATGATATGCGGAGGTGAGAGCCGCTTAATCAATGGTTTTAGTCGATTGAAGTCACAACAAACAAGGACATGGATTTAATGAGCAACACTGAAAAAAAGGGGAATGTTGCTACTTGATTTATCGGATCATTTAAACTGTCTTTGGTCTGAAGATTACCAGCAGCTCAAAAACTGCCAGCGGAGCATCATCCTCAGATCTGCCAGCGTGAATTATCTGCTCATTCCCTGCTCTGTATTTTCTGGCCATAACTCAATTTCCTCCCTTGTTTGCAAAACTGCACCAAGCTCTGGAGGGGATCTGGCAGCAGCAAACACAATCTCTGAGCTTGTAACTCAGCATTACCCTCAGTGACCGGACCTCGCCCTACTTCCCAGACCGGCTGTAAAAGCCTCATGTTGCTCCGGTCACGTCGCAAGCACTGTTGCCCTCGAGCGATTTGTTTTTGGATCGGAGGACAAACATCCTAGCACATCACTCAGTGCATTATTTACATGTACGTTTTTAGGAAACAAATGAAAGAGGATTTGTTTAAGAGTGCGTGTGGTTTTTCTCTAACAGGTCGCAGGGGAACAGAAGTATCATCCAGAATGCTTCACCTGTCTGAACTGCAGGACGTTCATCGGGGATGGAGACACGTACGCTCTGGTGGAGAGATCCAAACTGTACTGGTGAGCATCCAGCAACATATATTTAAACATGCACACAATGGAATATCATAGTCCATAAAGTAGCAGTCCAATCTTCATTTCATTCAAAATTCATTTAATTTGCCCATTTTTAACACTGTCAGCCAGTAGATCATGCAGTTTGTGGTGCTTACTTACCAAAATATTCCTTATTTTAGCCAGTTTTCCTAATTCCATCTTCTGCCACCAGCTCATCCATTTCAAGAAATCCCTTTGAAACCAAAATCACAAAAATGCACAAGAAACCAAAGCTGCTGTTGATTGACAAAATCTTAAATTTTACTCAGCTTATTTCTGGCTTCAAAGGGCTAGTTGTCGGCATTAGGACAAACTGCGGTGACAAGTGACAGAATAAATGTTGGAAATCACACAGATATTTGAGCTTATGGTTTGAAAGTTGGCTCTTTTCATATTTTGTAACGGAATTTTTCCTGGAAGATACACACATGAAAGCAGAGTGGTAGAAATGTACTGTAGTTTGTCACTGAAGAGGCAGTTAAGTAAGAGAAGAGTCTTTGTATTAACATTTAAACTCCAGTAGCAGTTTGTAGTGTTATTGCTGTGCGGTTTTTGCTGTGTGTTTGGTTCAGGTTCAGGTTGTTCTCTGCTTGTGTAGCACCAGGGTTGTGTTAGTGTGGCTGTCATAAGCTACGGTTTCGAAATGTCTTGAATGTAAAGCAAGGCCCAATATGCAGAGTTACATTACTGTTGTAAACTCTGTAGGTTCTTATTCAGTTCTACAACAGATGATGCGACCCCACAGAACCCTGATCCTAACATCATGAAGTCAGTGTGAGATTATAGAGACTAAAGACACTGAGACAAGATATATTCCAGTAGTTGACGTGTCTAAGTGCCTTGAAAATCCATGAGCACACCAACCTTTGCACTTTGTATGACACTAAATTACAAATAAAAACTCTTTCTTCTTAAGAGCCCCCTCACTTTTGCTTTTAGTGATTACAAACAGAACATTCTTTGTCCCGTTTCTGACTGAAAGTGAATGATGACTGTGATTCATTGCATTCATTGAGAGATTCACGTGTTGCCAAGCTCAGCTGATTCAGGTGAAGCAGGAAAGAAAATCAGGAAATCCTTCAACCTCACATTTCAGAGAAATGGATCATGGATAACAGAGAAATGAATGTGTGTTGTGTAAAAAAGGTTATTGAAGTGAAATTTCACAAATGCTGTCTGAGTTTTGAATGACCTCATAGTTGCTTCATGAGTCTTTCTTGAATTCCCAGCATGTTTTGCTGCAAAAAAAGTCTTGTTTGTGAGATAAACCCTTAGAACAGATTTTAATTTATCAAAGGTCACGATGACCCTCATTTCAGAACAATGACTGCACAGTGTTTTCCTGATTGAGCTCCAACAGCATCTCGTCAACAACATGTGATGCTGTGAAAACTGTTGTTGCAATGAGAACTTGATGTTCCTCTAATGATTTCATGGAAAGCTCACGAGGATTCCCATTTCCTCTGTTCTCCTGCCCCTTTATTTCCTAACTCCCTCCTCGTCTTCTCCCTGTCCTCAGCGGCCACTGTTACTACCAGACCATCGTGACTCCGGTGTCGCTGCCAGACTCGCCATGTTCTCGGATCCCTCACACCGTCACGCTGGTGTCGATTCCTGCCTCCGCCGAGGGCAACAACGGACGCAGAGGACGAGGTTTCTCTGTGGCCATCGACCAGCCGCTCAGCCCAACCAACGGCTACAGTCCAGAACATGGACGAACTGTCAGAGTCTCCCAGTGAGTCTTGTGCATGTTTAATGGATATTAGAGCTGCAAGGATTATTCAGTTACTTGTCAGCAGTTGAATTAATGGCCAACTATTTGGACATATTCATGAATCGGTCTGAGTAATTCTCAAGAAAACTAAAATTCTGTGATTCCAGCTTCTTAAATTTGTATATTTTCTTGTTTCTTAACTCTTCTATGACTGTAAACTTGGGTTGTGAACAAAAATGACATTTTATAGACGAACAACTAATTGATAATAAAAATATTCATTAGTTGCACCCCTAGTGTGAGAAAAATACAGCAAGTTGAAAATGAAGGGCAAAGGGAGGATAAGTAAAGAATTGGAGCACTGGTAGAGGTTAATACGGTGAAGGACGAAGGATAAAGAAAGGGAGATTATGAATGGAAGGCCGAGTAATAGATGAGAGTCATTTAAAGTGTATAATAGACTGGAAAGAACAAGGAAATGAGCAGAAATCTGAGTCACCGTTCTTCAGATGAGCTGCATAATTATCGCATCCCAGGTCTGTGTTGAAATGAAAATGTTCAGTGTGTGCAGAAAGGTGTTTGAAGAGATTTTGTTCTGCTTATTGTTCCTCTTTATCCAGGGTGGATGCAGACTGCATCAGTCCAGATGTGAAAAACTCCATTCATGTTGGCGACAGGATCCTGGAGATCAACGGGACGCCGATTCACAACGTTCCTCTGGATGAGGTATTCAGCACCGTTCCTTATGTCTTTGATGCTAGAAGCACAGAGGATTTTGTAAATATGCAAATTAAATCCAGATGTCCTGAATTTAGCTGTTGTTGGGGAGGAAAAAGTGATGTTTATCTTCCAGCTACTGTAGAAAATGCTCGTTAGTTTTTGCTGTGGTTTCAAAGACTAAATTTCAAATCAACCATCGTGGCGAACAATAAAACTTTAAATAACTGTTTTTATTTTGTGACACAAATAATGAAGGAAGGTTTATTCTCTCTGCTTTATACAACCATGTGGTTTATGGTTTAGCTTTTCGCAGCACCAGTAAATGTTTCACCTCATTCTGAACTTACAAACGGAGCCACACTGAGCACTAGAAAGCATTTTGATGTACTTCATCCATTAAACCACTTCTTCATCCATTATAAAGGCCTCTGCCGTTCTGATTTTGGTGAACTTCTCTCCAGATCGACCTGCTGATCCAGGAGACGAGTCGGCTGCTGCAGCTCACCATCGAGCACGACCCTCACAGTCAGGGCAGGGAGGGAGGCTCCTCTGAGGCTGGAGAGCAGGTGGACGGGCCCCTGTCCACCCCTCTGTCAGAGGGCCCCAGCCCCATCCTGCCCATCACTGAGCCCCCCAACTCCGACATCAGCAACCTGAGGTCCCGCATCATCACGTAAGACATGACAGATTTACTGCAGCAGCAAGCTTTAAAGTGGGTTACACTTATTATTGCAGCCTTTTACCAGTGGTAAATGTGGAAGAGCTTTAATAAATATGATGATCCTGGTGATTAAGTGGTTGGTCAACTTGCAGCTGAATCACCAGGATTGTCAGATGTTTGAAGAGTGTGTTCACCATCCTTCTGTAAGATAAGATACAGCTTTGTGTCTCCTGAGTGAAATTAGCCTCTGTTCAACTACAGACAACACAAGAAATAAAGAAAAAAAAAACACAATTAGGAAGAGAATAAAAGTCATGCATATATTCAACCAAATATGAAAGACATTCCTATCCAAACTGTACATATACATCCACATATCTATCAACATATGTACCTGTTGCACTTGTAAGAACACCGTCTTGCATAGCCTTAACAACCTAAAACAGATAAATAATGCCAGTACAACAAATACCAGGGATCCAGAGATCAGCCGTTAAGATCAAACATGTAGGCCACATACACATCGAGTTTGCACTGAGCTGTTGTTTGTTTAGCAGTGTGATAGCAGATAAAAATAAAAGCCAGTTTCAAACGGCTGCTCTTATATTTTCAGGCTCTGTAATGTGTAGCTTAAAGCAGTAGTTTGTATTGTGTAAATAAAATGTGTGAGATGTCCCTCAGGGTCTTGTGTGCATGTTTGACAACAGTTTTTTTTATAGACAGCGTTCTTTCATCTCAATTAATTTAACTGCTCTTTTAACCGAGACGTTTAACTTTAAATGCATAGGATCTGATTATTTGCTGTATTTGCCATCATGAAAGTTTCAAACTTTTGTATTTACCAAATATAATATTTTAGCCGCAAATAATAACCATATATTCTGATCTCCTTGTCTTCATCTCTACTCTGTCGTCTTCATCTTTCTCTCTCAGGCGAAGTTACAGCATCGATAAGTCACCAGGCTCCAGCAACGCAGCGTCGCCCATCTCCCAGAGGAAGGACATCAATCGATCAGAGTCGCTGCGTGTCGTCTCAAATCGAACTCACCGCATCTTCCGCCCATCTGACCTCATCCACGGAGAGGTGCTGGGGAAGGGATGCTTCGGACAGGCCATCAAGGTAAACCTGAGGGCAGAGATGCTGTCTTCATATCAACTTCTTTGTTAAACACATGCGATGCAGTCATAGTTATTGTCCAGCAGGTGGCAGCATTGAGACACAGTTGAGAGGAGGAATGTTTGTGGTTTTCACACATCATGGACTCCTCAAAGTTCCCATGCTGACATACAGATGGTGGAACACTTCACATCAGAATCATCTTTAAATGTGTTGCTCAGCTTGATTTGTGTTTTTCTGAAGGTGACCCACAGGGAAACGGGGGAGGTGATGGTGATGAAGGAGCTGATTCGCTTCGATGACGAGACACAGAGGACTTTCCTCAAAGAGGTGAGTGTAGACGAGCAACCCCAGATTTTCCATCACTCAGAAATGTGAGCTTTGCTCAGTTTTCCTATGCAGAAATCAGCACGTCTCCAATCACAAGTTGATTAGCGAATCATAATAATGAATTCAGTCATCGCACGTAGAGTTATTGAAACAAGTTTATGGCTTTCCTGTGCTGAGAAAGTACAAGAAAATGTATTAGCTGAAGGTTGTTAAAATTAGCAGCTCCTCTGTGAGAAAGTGGGACATGGGTGAATTTAAAACAGACTTCTCACACCTTGAGAAAAATGAGAGTAAAACGCATAAGAGTTCCTCTGAAATAGGACAGAAGGGAGTGCTAACATGGTGCTTTCTTCCAAAAATGATGGACCAGCCGAAGCCCTCTACCTCCCACACAAAGCGTCGCCTCTCACCAGCCCTCCCTTTAATTTGCAAAGATAACAGAGAATGACTCATATACATAAGACTTCAGTAAAACTTTTTGAGTTATTGTTAACTGAATTACCCCTCATGTTTCTGTTTCATGTTCAGTATCGTTCACTTAACAGCCTTCTAAATGAGAAGTTTAGAGCTGGTTGTGTATATTCATGTGTGTGGGAGGGTTTAGTTTTATTGTTAGTTTGGTGCAGTGCTGAGCCTCTTCTCAGTGCAGACGACAGAGTGAGAAGATTGGCTGTAAAACAAACCCAGACCACAAGCAGGCATGATTATTACCCTCGCTGGCTGTTTGTTTGTAGGTGGCCCAAGTCTCACTTTACTGAGTCTCTTGTAATTGTGCTTGTTGCTCCGCAGCCTCCCGTGAAGGTTAGAGAAGAAATGCAGCAAACATTTCAGACAAAGACGTCATGAGACTTGAGGGGTGACATTTCAGGTTTATGTGTAATAGTGAGCTTCCTCCTCGTCCTTCACAGCCCAACCTACAGGCTGGGAAATGTTTTATGAGGTGTCAGAGGAGTGCCCTGAGAAGCACTTGTAACCTCTTAAATCACACTTGGAGAATGTAGCTGTGCAGGAAGTTTTCTGTTGCCTTTGCAGTTAAGAATAAATAGCAGGAACTAGGGCTGAACAATTGGTCAAACTAATATCTAAACTGCAATATAACCAAGTATAATCAAATCACAGGAGTTACAGTTTTTTTTGGTAAAATGTAGAACAACATATAAATGAAGCACTGTGGTCCTACAGAGGCACCTCACGGCCTGCAGGTCATATTTTCTTGCTTGTTTGGTACAAATGGCAACAAAAATCTCATCATCTTGGACATTTTTTACAGTGGGAAATAACTGCATAAATACAGAATCCTCTATAATCAGGACTCATTAAAATATCTATCAAAATAGTTGCAATGTGATTTTTTTTCCATCAAGTTCAGTTTCGGTAGAAATTTGTAACGTAAATCTGATTGTGACATATTGCTGTTTTTACATTTGTGCCAATTAACACAGCAAAACTCTTAATTTGGTGTTCAAGATTATTATATGTACAGAAAATATGAAAAAAGAAGTCATGCTATCAGTAAGATTCATATTTAACTTTGAGAGGTGATGGGATATGAATAAAAGTGCACAAAAAGAAAAATAACTTAATGGAGAGTGAAAAGGCAACCAGATGAACTGATAAACAAAAGATTCAACAAGGACAAACATTTACTATGAATATAAAATAAACTGAAACCACCATGTTGGAATGTCAACCAGATAGTTACAATAATATCAAATGTGTGTTGTTAACAGAATATCAATATTTATGTTCCTAAATATCATTAGTATCAGTATATTCTATATTCAGAAGCCATTTTATAATCTAAATGTTTTAATCATTTTCTAGTCATTCTTCTAAGTAGATCTAAAAGGCATAACTTAACATAATGTTTATTTATATTTGTGATTGGTATCAATCTTCTCCTTTAACTCAGAGTTAATAGTTTTGTCCTGTCATCAGACTGGCAGGTGTTTCTTCCAACACTTAATAGACTAAAACCCTTAGTTTTAGCAGTAGTGGGGTCATGGCTGCTAAAAATTACACATAACAGCCAAGAGAATGTTAACAGTGACTCTAATGTGAAATTGAACTGAGAGTGAGCCTGTTTGACGCTGAGATGAGACACTTTGATATCTCCACTGTTTTCTTACTCCTGTGACATGCCGCTTGTTTCTGTAGGTGAAGGTCATGCGTTGCCTGGATCATCCCAACGTGCTCAAGTTCATTGGTGTCCTCTACAAAGACAAGAGACTCAACTTCATAGCAGAGTACATAAAGGGAGGCACCTTGAGGGAAATCATCAAGAAAATGGTAAGCAAAGCGCATGTTCTTACCTCATGTTTTGAATTCCTAATACAATGTTACCTTGTGAGTAATCATGAAATAGTCCGTTGTTGCTTCAGGTGGGGTCTTTGTTGATGATTCATCTGCAGCAACTGATCCAAGACACTGACATTAAATTGTGACTTTTGTCTGCAGGACAATAACTATCCCTGGAACCAGAGGGTCAGCTTTGCTAAGGACATAGCTGCTGGGATGGTGAGTTCTTCTATCAGACACAGCACCCCGGTTATCAGCCACACAGCAGAAGAGGAAGGTGCCATGCTTTCTGCAATCCTCGCTGCTGTCTCCCTCTAGTGATCATATTACTAAGCTACATTTGTGACATGAATGTGCACCATATTTTCCATCCCCCACTATGGAAATTACTGCAGAAATTCCTGCAGCATTAGAGCATGCCTTCTTAATGTTTTCCTCTGAGCACAGTGATGAATGTTGTGCATGACTGAATTGTGTTTTCAACACCAGCTACTTGAGATGAAACTGGGCAGTATTGTTCTTCTTGGAGTGGGTTTTAGATTACCTAAAAGCTTGTATTATGTCTGTTTATTTTCTATTCTTCCTGCCTTTCATTCTTCTCTTATCTGTCTGTGTATCTGTTGTTTCAGTCATATCTGCATTCCATGAACATTATCCACCGCGACCTGAACTCACACAACTGTCTAGTCCGAGAGGTAAGAGCCTGTCTTCCTGCACACTTACATGTTTGTGTGGACACACCTCTCCATACACTGTATGTTTTCTCTGAGGATTTAACACAGTGCACCTGTCATTTTCTCTGCCACTTCAGATCCAAAAACAACAGAGAGCTTTGTTAGAAGTAGCTGTAAGAGACTAAGCCTTCTTAAAACACACTTCACACAACTGACTTGCAGCGGAAACTTTCTGCTTAGCTGACCTGAACAGAGAGAGCATTGTACACATGTCACATGAAAATCAAATGCTTGTACGGTACAAGAATCCACTGAGAGAAATTAGAAGCTTAGAGTTGAATTTTAAGCTTTTTAAAGGGACTTATAAATGATTGAACATGGATATGACTTCAAAGCTTTCGTCTTGTTTGTCACACTCTATGCATGTAAGCTTGAAGCATATTAATAACATTTTATGACATTTTATTTTTCAGAACAACACAGTGGTGGTGGCAGACTTCGGTCTGGCTCGTCTCATGGTGGACGACAAGCACGAGGAAAAGCTGACGCAGGGAAAACTGTCCGGCTTGAAGAAGCCCGACCGCCGGAAGAGGTACACTGTGGTGGGAAACCCCTACTGGATGGCTCCTGAGATGATCCATGGTACGAGCTACTTCCCATGCTAATGCTATTTCTCGTAAATATCCATTACATTTTCTTTATCTCGTGCTACAACAACAGCCTAATTTAGATTTTTGTCCCCTTTCCAGGGAAGAGCTATGATGAGAGAGTCGACATCTTTTCCTTTGGTATCATGCTCTGCGAGGTGAGTCACTCTTCCACTCTGTGTAGTAAAAAAAAAACACATCGATATATAGGATTTTAGAGAGTTTATTGTGTCATTGATAAACCAAAACAAGATGACAGGATTTCCCAAATGTTTCATTGTCTTAATTTGGGATAAATGTGCCAAAACAGCTCAGATTTTCACTTAGTATGCTTAAACGTGCAGTGTAGAACTTTTGTCTCCCCCTTCTGGCGGTGGCAGTAAATACACAATCACTGTTGACACTGTGGCTGTTAGTTGTCATTACTTGATATACAGTCACAGCTGTAGCCTACTCCATTTTTGGTAGCTCTAAGGTAGCTCTCCTTTTCTGCTCTGTCAACCGAAGCATTGCTGCTTGGCGTAAATTAAAGCAACCGCTGCAGCCGCATGTGAGTGTTGCCACAGAAAGCAGATCTAAAATTCTATTATACAGCAAAACACGGTGAGATTTACATGGTGCCGGCAGGTTTAATCGGCACTGTGAACTCCTCTAGTGAGGGCCTGAATGTAATAGATGTTCATGGGTATGTAAAAGTCCCGTTTGAACATCTTAAATCTTCTAAACTGTTGACGTTTAAGATATCCCTACAGTTTATCTATAATTTTGACTCATCGTTTCCACTGTTTCTTGGTCTATAGTTACCAGACTCTGTGTTCTTGACTTTTTTTCCCCTGCAAATTGCATTAAAATCTGCAATTAGTCAAATGTTTCCAGTTTTGCTCATATTGACTGCAATATCCATTTCATTTTATGATGGAACAATCTTGCTTCTCCAAAATTCCATATTTCTGAAAGAGGAAATGTATTTCTTATGTCCAGCTCCACGGTGTTGCAGGCTCTGGGCCCGGCCGCACACCATCTGCATAATTTGGGCTCGACAGTTTAGTTCAATCACTCAGCAGCCTCAGACTATGACTTCTCCAGATGGACGCCATTATCCAGCGAAGACTGCAGGGATTACAGAGAGCAGAAAAGCGAAGCTGTCTTCATGTGGCTACTGACAAACGATAGTTGTGGTCTGTTGGGGACGATTGCTGGTTTCCAGCAGGACGGCACAGGAGGGCCGACGCTTTCATCTTTAACTCTTCTCATTCATTCTCTCTTACTTGCTTTTCTTGCTCTCTCCAGATCATTGGCAGGGTGAACGCAGACCCAGACTACCTCCCCAGGGCGATGGATTTCGGACTGAATATTTCTGGGTTCCTGGAGCACTACTGTCCCTCTGATTGTCCCCCTGCCTTCTTCCCTATGGCTGCTGTGTGCTGCGACCTCGACGCAGACAAACGGTCAGACTTCTACAGCAAATTAACACTGAAACGTTACCTATTTTGGGACAGTTCACCCCAAAAAAGTACTTTTTCTAACTGTACTTTAATGAGTTTTTGCATTTATTGCCTATAACTCCATCTGAAAGTGATAAAAACTTACTTTTTTATCACAAACAACTGAGAACTACTGATATTTTTAGTAAGAAATAACAGGCTCTGTGGATTATCACGGGAGACTGAGCTTTTGGGATTCATTTTTTCTGATGTATCTTTAATGCTCCGAGTACCATAAATAGAAAGGCATAAATTCTCTGCCGTAAGAAGTAAAACTAACTAAGCCAACTCAGGCAAACCACCCTGAGACTATCTGGATAAATGGAGGGAATTCTGGGTATGAGGACTAAGTTTAATTTTGTTTTGGGGTGAACTGTCCCTTGATTATCTCACAAGAACTCTACAGCATAAATAAATAACCGCTGAATTTAAACTAACTTTGCTGTTTTCTGTCTTACAACTTAGACCTGCTTTCTCCAAGCTGGAGGAGTGGCTGGAGAACCTAAAGATGCACTTGGACATTGGCCTGCCCCTGATGTCAGAACTGGACCAGCTGCACAAGGCCTTCTGGGAGCACCACAGCGTCACACACCCCGAGAACGGCCTGCACACCCACCCCGAACAGCCGGAGTAGGGCTGAGCGCACCGGGAGGAAGTTGCAGAGTTAATATCACGAGGGTCGCGACCGCGGTTGGAGGAGTCGTGTAAATATCCTCCACGTTTCGGAGCGGATGCAGCGGGCGTAGGCTGGCTCAGGCTTAACGAGTAGACTCAGGGGGAAAATAAATGTGGGTCTGAAAAGCCACCTGTGTGAGGCGCGCACACACATTCAAAGTCAAATCAAGAGACATTACCGTCGATAGCTCGATTCTGCTGCGGCCGAAGCCCAAGTGGAACATTTCATATGCAATCAGACCCAACTTTCGAATCATGACTCAGCTCTTGAATCATGTAGATTTACACATTAGTGGTCAAGAATACTTACTGTACTTACTGTAGTATGTATGGAAAAGTAATCAAAAGCAAATGAAAAAAAACAAGACGTAAAGCAAACCTTCGGCCGCCTCACTTGGGGCCACATTGTGCAGTACGTGTTTGCAGGTGTTGCAGTGTGAGTTTGGTTTGAGTTTGCCTTTGGTTTGGATCTCAAAACTGAACTTGTGAAAAATGCAAAGGACAGCGGTCCCATTTGTTGTCGCAGACGCAAAGATTTAGATCCACTACAAGTGAAACACAACCTTTCAAGCTTTAAATAGCTCAGTGAAGAGTGCATGACTGTAAATAATGCTGTCAGGTCAAATCCTGGTCCATCGTGTTCCTCTGACCTCATTTGGTCATAAACCACTAATCTTCTCGTGTCGCTGCCCCTCCCCCCTATTTATTGTGTAGCACTGACTTTACTTTGAGGTACACGTGTGCGCCGTCAATTTGGTACGTTGTCTCTCAATTTTGCGAGCTGCTGGCGTATCTCATTCACATTCATACACATACCACTGTACATAGCTGCCGACATTGTAAATGTTTTAAATATTGTAAATGTACAGACATATTTTATATACGTATGCTACATTGCCATATTTTTATTGGCCGACCAGTCGAAATGGAGAGTAAAGGTCTGACTGCAGTGAAAAGGGCACAGCTGAAAGTTTTATCTTATTTGTTTTTTCTACATTCTCACCACTGTGGTAGGCTACAGGCTTTTAGGTGCCACAAAACATGTCAAATACAGTAAATGCTATCATCTCTCTCCATTTCAAAGCATTTGATTGGTCTTACTGGAGTTTTCATGTAGCCCTAGGTGAGTGCTGGAATAGACTTTAACATAATACTGGATTGTATAATCACATAAAATTTCAAAAGGGGTTAAGTACCCTTTTGAATTTGCTGAAACTCAATCTACACATTATGATCAGCTCTAATTGTATGTGATATCCTGAGGGCAATCAGCTTGTTACTAATGAGTCACTCGCCTCATGTACTGTACAGTAGTGAAGGTGTGGGGATAATATCACCAGGTACTGCCTCATCATGTCAGCTGTCTGTCCACATACCTGTCTCTCACCCTGCGGATGACCCACTGTTTGTTTACATGTAAATACTAGCTGTAAATATCACTGTAAATACGTGTCTGTCCCTACATCTGTCTGCGTGCTTTGCAAAATTCTGCGCACTCCTCAGAACTATTCTCTTAACACTGTCAGATTTCTCTTCTTGCACCTTCTAACATAACGATCTCTGTCTGTAATCTAAAAAAAATCTTTCTTTTTTAAAAAAATTTCCTGCTGGTGTTTTCACAAGCTGCATGATGTACTAGCTAGGTCTGTTCAGCTTCTTAAACCGAGCTATTTTTGTCTCTAAATATTGTGGTTTTAAGTAAGAAAACAAAGAATGAAAGACAAAAAAAGTCAACAGAGAAAGCCGGGCTAAAAAAAAAAGGAAATGAGAAAATAAATAAAACACAGCATCTGTTTTTTTTTTATATATACCCACTGAAATCCTTTTGTATACATTTGAGTACTTTTATTTGCACTATATTACCAAATGGCTGCTTGAAGCCATATTTGTTAATTTTCTCTCTTGGGCTACTTGTGATAAGGAAATTAATTATGTCGGTTCAGGTTGATATATGAATGCAAGACACTGATAGAGCCTTTCAACTGTAAAAAAAAAAAAAAAAAAAAAAGGGGTTCTGGGAAATTCATCCTCTCGGCAGCAAAGTGGATAATGTGAGGATCGGTGATGTTTCTGATTATTTGGATGCATTTTCATGCAACTTTTATGGAGAGTTTTTGCAGCAGGCTGTTTGATCCCTCAGTAATCTTAAGTAAAGTCATATATCTAAGGCAATACTAGTGATATATTTCATTTTCAAGACTTATATACAGGAATATATTACATATATTATAATTAAATATCACCTGAAAAACTAAGTTTCCTAGCGTTTGCTGCCAAGAGGATGTGATGTCCCAGCTCTGCCTGCTGCCTACAGACTGGTCCTTTGTAAATGATGTTCTGCGTTGTTTCTGACTGCTTGGTTTCATGTGTGATGCCCACAGAGGCTGCAACCACTGCTGGTCTCTCTGATATTAGAGCACTTAAACTGGCCTTCCTCACTCCTTCATCATACTCTTTTTGGCTCAGGGCCGTAATTTTCTGGAGCTTTCTTCACAATTCAGTTACTTCAGCAGCTTAATAGGACTCAACAGTGAGAATAGCATGCAAACTTCTCTCGATATGTAGGCTGACACCACAGCTACGCTTCTCTAAAAACAAGCCCCTCCTGGTTGATGTGTTCGTCCGTGGGCATGTTCTGTACACGAGTGGCTTTGCCATGTTTCTTTCTCCATTCCTGTCTGAGCCATGTCGAGCACGTTAGATGTGTCTGTGAGGACGTGTTGATGATCACTGAGAATGTTGCCGCAGCACTTCTTTGCAAAGGATCGTTACCTCTGAACAATGCTGTGCCTTTGTTGTAAGCTAGCCTTGCCAACGACTCGAAAACATGAACTGATTTCCTTTTTTTAAATGTATCATAAGTGCAAGCCTGATTCAAGTGGAGTGAATTTCATTGCTGATACCATGTTGTATGAGATTTCATCTTGTTCTGTATCATATTTATACTTTCCAGATCCTCATTGTCAGTTTTGATATTTTAATATTTCCTTTTTGTCTTATTTAATTTTTTTTTTTTTTTTTTTTTTTTACACAAGCTGTGAAAACAATTCTGCACTTTAATCCTGAACGTGAACATTTAGACTCTGAGGAGGCGACTGTTTTTTTTTTCTCCTTTTGTCACAGCTAAAAATAAAACTGTTGCTCCTTAAACAAACCGGAGACTCAAAATGTTTATTCATCTTAGTTTCACACTGCATCCGTTACAGTTTTATATCCACATTCTTGCTACTATTAACAGCTTTTCCACTACTGCAGGACGCATGAGGAAAAAGTGTGGCAGCTTCAGTATTACGTGCAAAAATCTGCTTCATACTTGAAAAGCACAATCTGCAGTATCTGCAGAGAAAATGTGTGGGCTACATTAAAGGGATAAAAATAGTACATGTTTTCCGCTTGGAAAAAAGGGAATTTTTAGAAATATGTTTGCAAATTGACCAGTAGATGTCAGTATCTGCTGTTTATGGTGAGATATAAAATGGGAAGATTCACATCAAGTATATTCCAAAAACTAAGTGATATAAATTTTTGCCCAGCTTTTTAATAATATATTCTATTGTCACTTCTTCTACAAATGCTGCATAATGCAAGACTTGGAAGAAGTATTCAGATCATCTTAATTAAAAGGTGCAATACTACAATGAAAAAATACCCTGTTTCAAGTAAAAGTCTTCCATTCAGAGCTTTACTCTGTATTTTAAGCAAATGCATTACCAGCTAATTGAACTCCAAAAGTAAAAATACTTGGCCCTATGAATAAATAGGCCCTGTCACTTTTATGTAACAAGATATTGTTGGATAAATATTGCTGACTGTGTAAGGTGAATTTTCAGTGTTGTAGCTGGTTGAGATGGAGCTTTAAAAAATACCATCATCATAAAAACATAATAAGAACAGTTCTGCTGTTCAGTTGTTGTACTTACTACAACTAAACGTGTACAAAGCTTCAATAAATATACTTTGTTACATTCTGCACCGTAATAGTACACATGAAAAAAAAGACATGTAATTATCAAAATTACCCAGAACTCTGAATGTCACCTTCAAATGTCTTTTTTTGTCATACCAATAAGATCTTATATCTTACTGTATTTTCAATAGGCACTGATTTGTTCACTTGTTATGTAGTTTTTATTTTATCTTATATTCTGATAAAAACAAAAGAACCTATTTTGTATTATGAAAATATGACACCAACCACTTCAAAACAACTTCTGTTGATTTCCATAGACCACAAAGATAATTCCAGTGTTATTTAAAGATATGCAAGGCCATTATCATTCAAGCAAACACCTGAAATTTAAAAAAAAAATGAAAGTGGCTATATCTTGTCATCATAATGAGGATTATTTAGGACGGGCTCCTTACCCCGGTTCATCCTACCCCAGGGGTGCCAAAACTTGTCGGATAACTTTGTAAAATGTGTGAAAATTACAGGGGTGAAAGTAAATACTTATCATGAAAATATCTAAAGACACTGACCACTGTCCAATATAATGTCAGTCAGCAGCTTCACTACAAAGAGTTTGGTGGAATCCAATGTTCCCTCTAATTTTTCATGAGTCTGAGCAAACACAGAAACTCCCTGAGCGTCCCTTGGACCACTGTGAGCAACATCAGACATGTGCACTGTGGTCACACCAGCATCACATCCATTCAAGTTACATGGTTCATTAAAAGAATCAAATTACAGCATTTACATTTCTGTTAAAACACTTTGTCAACAGGAGCCAGTTGAAGGCTGCAGTGATTTTAGTGACACTACAATGTATAAGAGTGAAGTTATTGAATATTTGTCTCTCTTTACTGTTGCAGTGGTTTTACAAATTGCAGACGGACCCTGTTCACTCCATAGACACCAATGTTATTCCTGTAGCTTGAAAGACAGCTACTTTTGATAAAACTGGGCTTGTAGCACATTGTCTGCCTTGCAACAATGGGAAAGAGGCACCGTTTATGTTTTGACAACCTATATCTAATGAGTTATTGATGCTGGAAGTCCGAATCTGTGAATATCTTTCCAACTTTACTGAACTTGGGGCCACTACCACCTAAGGAGTGATATATTTAATTTTGAAAAAAGCATTTAGCCACACTTAAAGCTTTAAGTGCTTTATTAACATGGAACTAAAATTTTGTATTGTTTTATTATCACAGGTTCTGTCTGAAAAGAGGTGGCATCATTTTAAACAGTGAAATCAAACTAACAAAATGTAATGACCAACCAGTGTGCAATACTGGATTCTGCAAAAACATAAACAACTTTTTTTAAAAATCTAAATCTTATCTTAACACAGTTCATGTATTAACTTATTTTTGTGTGTATGCATGTATTTATTGATTTATTTAGTACTGTTAACATATCAGAGTTCTGAGTGAGTTTTTCTTAAGATAGGCAAAGGCCATTTATTGATTACATATAGGCTGTTAAATGTTTATTAAAAACTAAAAAGCATTTTAAAGAAAACAACTTAGGCATTTATTGAGTCACTAAAATACTGTAGAGTACAGACCACATCAGCATGATTATAAGCATCCTCTGGTAAATGAACAACCAGATACTGATGTCTCTCACCATATGGACTTCAGGAGATGACTGGGGGATGATAAACTGTGACCTACTGGTTGGGTTCTCTCTGTTCTCATGGTTCTTACATGTTTGTCCCCTGACAGCCGGGTCATAATGTTTTTGTAGCAACACACCATACTATGACGTTTTTACAATGATGGTTCTACTATGAAACCAGTTTGACATGTTCAGGTGTTCTTTGTGTGAAAACTCAGAGATTTCAGGGATCAGAAGGTGGTTTTCAACTTTCTTTGTTAACTTTCTGCTTCAAATTTAAATTAAATTTCCTTCACTAACCCCGCCCTCTGGACTTCCAGGAAGCTGCGTTCCTATTGGCTGTCCAGGTGGCTGCTTGGTGTTATCAGGAACACCTGAGCAGCTCAGTGTCTTCCTGCTTTATTTAGCTGCAGACAAACATTTCCTCTGCTTCTCTTCACCACAGAACTGGGTTTGGTTCTGTTGCTTCAGTTTGTTCTTTAGGTGTTGGCTTGCAGCTTCCAGCAGTAAAATCATCTTTAATGTGTTTCTTGGTGTGTTTTAGGGCTTTGTACTGGATAGTTGTCTTGGTAAATGTGGTTCTTTAGCCACAGTTAGCACATGGTGCTAATGTGTGCAGTGATTAGTGGATCTGGTGCAGCTGAGTTGTGTCTTTATCTTGGCTGTAGTGAGTCTTTAGAGGTTTTTGGTCAGACACATTCTGTATTCTTGCTTGAGAACCAGCGTTGGTTGTCCAGAAGGTAAGAGTTCCTGTCCTGATTCTCTGTTCTCAGAGGTTCTCTGGTAGGCTGCAGGAGACTTTAGTGTTTGGGTTGTGCTAGTTTGGTTTTTGTAAGGTTTCATTTGGACGACTATCTTGAGGCCCCTCCATGTGGTTTAGTGAGGTTTTCTGGAACAGTTCTACAAAGCAACCTGCAGCAGAAGAGACTTTGAGAGTTTTTAGAAAGTTCTGGAGACCAGACTGTAGAGCAGCAGAAACATTTGTCAGTAGTTTGAGAAGGTGAGCTTCAGAGTAGAAATGAGATGGAAACCTTCTTGACCCGTGTGGTGAGGTCCTGTACCAAGAGTTTGAGCAGGTTGTGAAGAGTTTGTAGTTCTTTGGTCTGAAAGCACAAGAAGAGTCGACTCATTAAAGGAGAAAACAGGAGATGTTGTTGATTCTTCTGTCGCTCTGCAGTTTCCTTAGACTGAATATTAAGTTTATATATTAAATGATTTCCCATGTGAGCCCAAGAAGACTTCAATAAACTCCCTCCATCCCCTGGACACAACATATTTTATTACCATGTTAAATCTTTTTTTTTTTTTTTTTTAAATATGTTATTGAGTTTTAATCATAGTTTTAGCATAGTTTTTTCTCTTTGCTTGTTTAGTTTTGTCATCTGTGTAAAAGGTGCTAAACAAATAAAGTTGAATTGATAAACTGAATAATTGACTAACTCATGATTGTGACAAAAGAAGTATTTTCATTGTGATTTAAGGGTTTATTTCATTTTTAAGGTTGGGGTTAAAATCTTGACAGAAAAAGAAGATTAGAGAAATAAACTACATAACAAAAAGCAATTAAATCAAAGGAAAAAAATTAGTACAGTAGAACTTATTAAAAGTTTTATTATTAAAAAGATTTAAGAAATTTAAGATGTAATTTCTAATTAAACATTTAATTTTTCAATTAAATGTTTTGTCTTTTTAAAGGTTTAATGATCCAATTAAATGTTTTGCATTTTAAAAAATGTTTAATATTCTTCTTGTTTAATTGTATTTTTTAAATGTTTAATTCTGGAAAATATTTTATCCCTAATTTTGAATATTTGTATTTAAAAAATTTTGTTTAATTTCATAATGACATGTATTGTATATTGCTGAATTATCTCATTCCATATTTTGTCTGTTTAATAGAGTTAAACATTAATTACAATTAAATTATATTAAACAGACAAAATATGGAATGAGATAATTCAGCAATATACAATACATGTCATTATGACATGAAACAAAATTTTTAAAATACAAATATTCAAAATTACAGATAAAATATTTTCCAGAATTAAACATTTAAAAAATACAATTAAACAAGAAGAATGTTAAACACTTTAAAAAATGCAAAACATTTAATTGAATCATTAAACCTTTAAAAAGATACAACATGGGTACTTGTATAGCTCAATGGGTTAAGCGGGTGACTCATATATAGAGGCAGGTCTCTGACGCAGCGGCGTGGGTTCGAGTCCCGCTCCCGATCCTTTGTCTTCCCCCCGACTCTTTTCCCCCGTTTCCTGTTTGTCTCTCACTACGCCTATCCAATAAAAAGCTAAAAAAAAGGCCAAAAAAAAAAAAAAAGACAAAACATTTAATTAAAAAATTAAATGTTTTATTAGAAAATTACATCTTAAAGACAATAAAACTTCAAATAGGAATTACACAGAAAATACAAAAAATTTACTTTTTGGCACCACCACAAAGGGAAATATTTGGAGTTGTGGGTATTTATAGGTTGTTATGCTCTGATTATACCGGTCCGATCCACTTGAGATCAAATTGGGCTGAATGTGACCTCAGAACTAAAATGAGTTTGACGCCCCTGTCCTGGCATTTGTCAGATAAATATTTATAAATATTTACTTCTGGAACGTAGTGGAGCATGAGTTAATAAAGATGGCTCAAGTAAAGCACTAATGCATGCTGTATCTTGTAGTTATCTTGCTTCTTTTATAGGAAACAGAAGATTACAGATACCACAGATTTACACCGATCAAGCATCACATTATGACCACATACCTAATATTATGTTGGTCTCCTTTATGCTGCTAAAACTCACACATCCCACAGATGCTCAGTAAGATTTAGATCTGGAAAGTGTGGAACCAGGGTGCAGCTCTGTTCTGTTCCTCGGACCACTCTTGAGCAGTTTTTGCAGTGTGTTGGGGTGTGTTGTCCTGCTTAGGGTGACACCTGGCATCAAGGACTGCTGCTGCCATGAGAGGTTGGGAGGTTGGGGGTTGCTTGACTAGCAATGTTTAGGTGGGTGGTACATGTCAAACATCCACATGAATGTCAGGACTCAAGGTTTCCCAGCAGAACGTTGCATTATAACAAGATGATCGATGCGATTCACTTCATCTGTCGCTGGTCTTAATGTTTTGGCTGATCGGTGTATGTCTGTCTTCATAATGTGCCACTGAGATGCTAACAGTTTTGGTGCAGTTTGTTTCCTCGCAGGTGCACGTGGCCGATGCTCCCATCACATCCACGTGCGATTGTTTTCATTCCGACGCTGCCGCAGCGGAGCCTGCGTCATGACGTCAGCGGGCTGGCAGGCAGGAGGCGGCTCGACAGTTTGAACCGTGGCGACGACTGAAGGCTGCTGCTGCTGCTTTACAAACACAGTCACAGGGGCAGACGGCTCTGTCCGCTCACTGCACTACACCACACAACACACACACACACACACACATTTCACTGCCGCTGAGTTCAGGTTCACTGAGGAAATTAAGGAAATACCGAAGAAGAGGGAAAAGGTCGCAGCCGTTGACGCCAATTGAAACTTTGAGATGGAAAATTCGTCCAGCAACAACCGGTTTCGGTCCGCAATGTTTAACCACGGTGAGTATCCATCCATCTGACACTACATGTGGGGTGTTTTTTTGGAGTCATTTAGGATGCTACTTTGTTGTCTTA
The DNA here is from genome assembly GCF_022539595.1 of Amphiprion ocellaris. Lineage (NCBI taxonomy): Eukaryota > Metazoa > Chordata > Actinopteri > Pomacentridae > Amphiprion > Amphiprion ocellaris. Next base: position 7,495,820 of record NC_072772.1, read on the forward strand.
ATTTGACCTCTTCAGTTAAACCTCCCTTTAAATCCCGTTTTTTTTATCCATTTAAACACACCGAGCGTGGCTGTCCTCGAATGGGCCCCGTTTGGCTCCAGGTCAGATGTGATGCAGGTTTATAAGCCGATGATGAGGTTTTAAAATGATGGATGCAGAGAAATCACACCCTGACAGGGAACACTTCGTCCTGCTGCTGCTGTTGGGTGAAAATCCTTGAAAATCCTGGCGGCTTGAGCTCCACACGGGACACTGCAGCAGCACACTGTAATTCTGCAGCTATGCAAGAGTGGTACCGAAGCCTCGCCACACCGAACTATTTCTGGAGCTCCGAGATATAACTGGATTGGACCGATAAACTGAGGGCTGGAGCCGGATGGAGAGCTGCGAATTCTGCTCGAAGGCTTGCCCCGTCAAACTGTTTGCTCATTTTCTCTGCTGCAGTCGTAAAACAAGAAGTTCTGGCTCAGTTTGATGTGTCAAAGAAGCTCTGCACTTGAGCCAATAATAGGCTTCCAATGCATTTTCTTTCCAGAGTTAAATGTTGCAGCATGTCATTTAAATTACAGCTTCCATTTGACCTTCCACATGTATGAATTCTCCCATTTTGTGCTCTATCCAGTGTTAGATTTTTAAGTCTAATACCAGAGCAAGTCTGGTTTATACACTTGCTGACATTCTTTTCAAGGAAATCCATAACATTGCTAAATATTACATAAAGAAGTCATAAAATGTTCTCGGTTTCTGCAGCACAGAAAGCACTTTTAACACATTTTAGCGTCTCTGCACTCACATTTCTCAGTCATCTACAGACACCAGTGAGCTTTGTCTGAAATAATACCGACTGACACTAACTTTTTACTCACTCCAGACAGATATGTGCCTGTCTGGTGACATCAAAGAGATCTAGTTTCCCATCTCAAACTGCATCATAGCTCACCTGGAGCTTATCATGTCGAAAAGTATCTGAGCTGTGGGAAAAAAGACAGATTAATCTCAGGCACATTAGTCATGTGATATGGAGGCTGCAGCTACACTTAAACAACTGTTGCCCTGTGGTATATGATGTACGTAGAGGGGCGGTGTCAGAAGCAAAGAGAAAGTGGGAGGTGATGAGTGCTCTTGTGTAAAGATAGTGCTGAATCTTTGTATGGTTGTCTTTGCATGCATTACTCATGTCTTATGCTGCACATAAAGTTGAGAGGGTACTTAAATACTAAAAAATCTGTGGTGGAAGCTTTTAATTTGTCCATTTCTGTGTTCAGTTTCTCTCTTTTACTCTTTCAGTAGAGGTCAGATTTATAGAGATTTGACTAAAATGCATGAATGGATCTGCATGTCAGCATTACTGCGTCAGTTTAACCAGAAACCTTGAAATTGCCCTTTAAATGACAATGAGCAACAGCAGAAAATGAAACCTAATGCCCAAGGATTCACCTTGAGGATCTCTGTTAAATCATTTTTGTAGAGCCGCTTTAGATTTTACATCACGGTGATAAATTCAAATGTTGGTTTTTTCCATGTCTAACTTGTTACTTATGACTGTTTCAGCTTCCTGGGGAATCTTTTCTGAATTGCTCTGGTGACATTTTCTTTGCAGAATTGTCAACACATATCAGTCAGTGAAAGAAAAACCTTGTAAATGTGACAATGTACTGTGTAATTTCTCAATTTTGCTCCATTTTTAGCTGAACTGACTTGTGAAGTGGAGGTGGAACTAGAATTTAGGGCTGTTGTTTGTTTGTTTTTTTTTCCAGCCAGTAACCCATTTAAGAAATGTAGCAACATGCCCCTTTTCTACACAAAACAACAACTCAACCCCGCACATCACGCCAGTCTCACTTCAAAACAAAGCGTGACTGTAAACAGCACCCAGCAGGACAGTGGGTGGTGGGGATGGGGGGAACAGTCAGCAGCGGCTAACATTCCTCAGGGAAAGCCTTCTGGAGAGATGCTACCATCCTCGCTGCTGTCCGAGGCGGCGCTGACAGCATCACTGTTGGAGGACCTCAGCATGTAGGTCAAGAGAGAACCCACAAGAAAAATGAACATGTCAAGCAAGCAGCCATTGTAGTGAAACACAGCGCTGATTTTGAAATTTTTCAGTCTCAAATTTGCAGGCATTTTTGGAGTGCTGCGGTTGCTGGATGTGTAATTTGTCTGTTCATTTGTTTGCTCTGTCAGCAGTGCACAAGAGTCCTATTTGCATGTCATCCTGCCACAATAATTTGGTGCATCTGGAGTGATGCATACTGATGCCAGCTCTGTTTTAAAGAGCATCAGCAGTAATATGCAGCTCATGCATTATATATTGTTCATATGCAAGGACTACTAAGCCGCTGCCTGTAACATTTGTGCTGTTCCAGAAGTGGCAGAGGCTATGATGATATTTTTGTTCCCTGACCTGCATCTCAGCACAGTCTGCTCTGTGAGCTTGCAGTCACTAATCGTCCTGAGTTTAAAGTAGTGAATCAATATTTGTAATACTGCCAGTAAGTGTCCCAGGACAGGCAGCTTGGAGTAAAGAAATTAGTTTTGCTTCTTAAGAACTGAGAGAATCAGTAAATTGCAAACATCATGAATAATTTGGACTGCTTTTGATTACTTACTGAAGCAAGTACTTGACTTTGATGTAAGTGTCACTTTCATTCATTGCTTTATTTCCTGAGTCTGAAATAATTCTGAAAACCTACCAATGTGTTTGGGAAATGCTATTATGTTCCACTATTGAAGACTAAATTTCAGGGAACCTTGCAGAAAGGCTGCTGCAGAAAGCTATTGATTATTTTAGTTATCAGATGTGTGTACTGATTGTTTCATTCAGTAATCAGGTAATTGGGTGATAAATACTTTTGTTTTAATGCAAAGCAGTACTAAATATACAGAGGATAAGATAAGACAGGGCTTTAAAATATACAAATAAGTGGTTTCCTGTTGAGAAAAGTAAAAATTTTTTGCCTCAAATTGCATTACCTTCATACCCAACTGAGTCTAAAACAGTGTTCAGACAAGAAAACAGCTCAAGAAGGTAGAATGATAGACTGCTAAAATTACCCCCATGGTTAGTTTGAGCACATCAATCAAAATACAGAAATGTTACTCAAAATGACAGCACTTGTGACAAAATGTCAGACATTAGGGGTTAGGTAGTTAAACAGTGAGTTGAAAGCATTCGATTGGAGTAATTAAGGTTGAAATCATTTCTACAACTGACAGGTAGCAGGTGAAGCTCAGCAAGGATTTGTGCAATGTGGTTGCTTCACTTGAGTTCAAAGCTTAGATGCAGCGTTTTGAGTCATCCAACTCAGCTGCAGTCTTGCAGCAGTGAAACATGCATTACAATAGTCTCACCTGTAAGAGAGAAAAACATGGATGACCTTTTCTAACTCTACAGAAGAAAGGAATGACCCGATCTTGGTGAGTTTCAAGAGGAATAATTACTGTTCTGAAGCATGGATTCTTGGATGTTTTTGCAACATCTTTACTTGATATTTATCACAGTCATATGTATGCATACTCTGCTGCTGTTGCTGCTTAAAAAGTTGACACATCTCAGTCAAAAAAAATGTAATAATCCATTGTCTGTATTTCCTTAACAGTGGACACATTAGTTTGAAACTTTTTAGACACTTGTGCAAAAATATGCTGTCAGAAAATTAGTGTGGAAACTGGATGTTGAGTCTGATCCAGACCAAACTGGATGTAAAAACATGCAAAAGTATTTTAGTATTTTCACACTGAGGTTCTTTGGTGGGAAGTCAGAAAAAAATAGTTGACAAGTTGTTCTCATTGAAGCTATATATTTAGCTTAATTTGCCCTGACAAAAATTCTGGGAATTGATACCTTGGCTGTCTTACCATTGATAAAGCATGAAGCACTCTGTTTTTTGGGCATTATTTTGAGCCAGTAAATCTTAAAGCCTATGAAAAATGTGAAAGTGTAACCCATTCATAATCCAGGACTTTTTTTTTGGTTGCATCTCTAACCAAGGTATAGACCTACTGAGAATGCCGGTTCTCCCTTAATAAAAAAAAAATCTAATAATGGATAAGATGCATGTGATCACCTTATACTAGATCAGAAACCATCCCAAGTGTTGCCTCAGCACCTTAACATCAGTCAGCTGTTTACCAGCATTTTCTGTGAATAATAAAGCAAGCTAACGTTAAAGTCGTGTTTTTTTTTCAAACACTGGTGCAACATGTTGACAGTGATATGTTTCTGTTCTTTCCCCATGTGTCTGACGTCTGTTGGATGTGGATTTCTCGTGCTGATCAATCATCTTCCACTGACCAGATGATGAGGTAAGAAACCAGAGTTTTCCTCAGTCCTGCAATGAAGACGAAGTAGGTCACTGGTGAAGGGAGATTTGGCCTCAATTATCTCGCCAGAATGAGGCCATCGTGGTTTCTTGATGTCAGTGCATTTTATCACAGATAGCCATTGCTCTTCAGTAGTTTTTTTGTGCAGTTTGTCTTTTGATTGAAAAGAGTTAATGCATTAGTTCAGTGTTCAAACTCAACTTGTGATATTTGCTGTGAATACTCAGAGCTTGTGTGACTGATCTTTGCTTGTGTGCTTCAGGGTTTTACTTGACACCACAGAAATATCTTCATGTGAATAGGTGTGTTCACAAAGCCCAGATTTTCTTGTTCCTTGTCTCGCACCTTGACAGCTGAGAATCTGCTGTGTGCGTAAGCTTTGTTTGTGTTCCGTCTGCTTTTGTTTCACTCTTCACATTTGTGCGGTTATAGTTGCCTTGTCTGCCCAATTATCCTTCAGCAGTGTCAGCAGCTCTCTTGAAGTGTACTCTAGTTTGAGTGACGGTGGTCATCTGTTGTCACTGTTTCAGTAGCAAGAGGACTGTCACCTCAGTGTCAAAACTCCCTCCCACCTCTGAACTCCTCCATGTCACTGTCTACATCCCAAAGCACCACAGCTGTGTTTGGCCCGACTGAGTGGGGATGAAAGGGGGGCGTGTTTGTTTTCAAGCCCAAACAGTTCACAGACGGGTGGAGAGGAGTGGATCTGTGCGGGTGTGACAAACCCTGGTTCCTTCCTCAGCAACATTCCAGGCCTATGTGACAAAGCTGTAGTGTATGTTGACAGAGGGAACACCTTATGAGGAAACCTTCAGCATCTGTCCAAGCCCCAGAGGCTGCTGCTGCCACCGGCTCCTGGCTGGATGACAGCAGTCGCTCGTTACTCTCACGATGGTTTGGCACAATTCTCGCTGGGTATGTGATTAAATAAGCAGATGTCCATGTTTGCATAATTTTGGTTCCTGCTCTTCAAACCACACCCATTGTGTGATTCTCATTAGACACAATGTATCTCTTGTCTGAAAGCCATCATTAGGTCCAGTTTGACATAACTAAAGTGCCCTTCCCCTGCACCCACACCCCGTGGCTGTAAACCACGCAGGACTCTGGGGTGTGGTGGAGCAAGAGGGTGGCTGTGGCTTCCTTTTGTTAGCCTAAAAATGCCACATGCACTCACACACACGCATACACAATGACGTCACTCCTCATGGGCAGTGCCAGCTGTGGAAAGCATGGAGGAGAGGATGGTTGTGTCTCTTGAGAGAACTTCTCCACACACACACACACACACACACACACACACACACACACACACACACACACACACACACACACACACACACACACACACATTCAACTTGGTACATTCCTCTGTGGCTTTTGCTCAACTAGCCATTAGCTTCTTGTGCCTTCAATTGCTGCTTGCCTCTGCAGCCAAAGTGTAGGCAGTCTATACTTGGAGTTTATTAGCCCATTAGCTTGCTAACTACTGCAGCGGATGTTGGTTTCCCCCTTTTCTCTGCTTCCCCTGTAGCTGTGTCTGTTTTCCTCATTTGCTGTCACTGCTAGTTTGTGCACGCTCATTGCATTCACTTGTAAACTGGAATGGCAGAATCTGCAGATATGCAGCACCACACCCGTTCATCTACTGAGTGACATTTCTTTGTTGAAGGAACACATTCAGTACATATTATTATGAACAATACATAACAGGTATTTAAGCTAAGGGAACGTCCTAACTGATGGGTGTGAGTCATGGTCTGATAACAATACACAAATCACTTCTTTGAACTTTGTTTTGTTTAAATGAGGAGGAATCGAAACACACTCAAGCCGCCCTGTTACATCTTTATATTGCTCTAGTTGTGTTTGTGTTATCATGTGAATCTTAATGTCTCAGATGTTAACATTATACTCTTTCCTGTGCAGTAATTCTATCATCGATTACATTATCTCAATGAATCCACACATCAACAATAGTGCCACTCTACTCTGTGAGCCCTTTTATTGAGAGACGGTGGCAGATCACTCATCAGTGAAACCTGACCTATCGTTCTGTATAATTCTACTCTAGGTAAATTGTGTGGGCCTCATTCTCTGAGCATGAAGTGAGATTTGCTGTGCAATGGCACAAAGGCGATGCAGATACTGTTTTGGCCTGTGGGTTTGGCTTTGACAGGCGACCCTCTGGGCTGTCTTAGTTTGATATGAGGGCAAACAATCGGGGTAGGGAGCATGCACGCAACACTTCACTGAATACAATCCCGCTGTAAGACAACAATAAAGAGATGGTGAAAGATGAGTGCTCAAAGAGGGATTTGTTGTCAACATTAGATGCCATCATGTGTTCAGTATTCTTTTAGATGGACGAGTTTTTCCACAGGAAGAGAAGCTATTGTTATTAACTATAGAAGTCAATGTGAAGTAGAATCATCTAATGCCATCACAAAGGTGTGTAATATGTCTAACGTATTACAAAGGGAAGAACAGCAGGTGCCAGTTAAAATATTTTTTTGGACTTCATTCACTGTATGGGACTCAATTTCAAAATGCCATTCAGTGTTACTGATTCAAAGCAATCCAACTGATCTTTTTTTTGGAAGACTGTGGGATGTGTCATAGCAGAATGGGAGAACTGCAAGTGCAAATAAAATTCTTATGTTTTTGTAGTGTTTTTTCCTTTATTAGATGGCAACAATGCATTCGTGGTATGTGCCCTAACTGCCGGACTACTGGGTTGCCCCCATATTTGTCTTTATTTGTACAGCAGAGTACAGTTAGGCAATAAACATAAAGAGAGAGTAGAGGAATGATGCACAGTAAAGGTTCAGTCTGAAGTTGAACTGCAGCTTTTTTTCTCCTGAAAGCATTTCAGCACATATAGTATACACCAAGACCATTCAATCATGACTTCGCCACATTAATATCATAATTAATAATGCCTAAAATCCATTTTAGCTGCAATTTGCTTAGTGGCTCAGTGTCAAGATTTACTAGGACACAAGACCATAACAAAGGCATTGTTAAATATTCGTAATTTGATAAGGGTATGATTAAAATTTTAATGGTACTACTATTCTTAACAATACTGCATATCAATGCTTTACTTAAACAGGATCCCTATTGGTTCTTTTTGTTATTTTTAGGACAACAAATATTTTTTCTCTCATTTTTTCAGTTCCTCTTCTTTATTTCACACTTGTAAGTAACAACAACAGATGAACTAAGATGTGGAATGTATGTATGTGAAGTTGATACATAGATCATGTTCCTACTGCTGGCATGGTGCAGCATGGTGCAACTTATTGATCCTCTGGTCTTCAAAAATGTAGCCCTGGGACTGGTTTAATTCCCAGCTTTTGTACTTAGCCCTGTTAGTTACACCTGTGCTTTCCTACTGCATCTCTTTCCACCAATTACATCCTATCATTGAGTTGAGGCTTGATGGGAGTTCCTACAGAAAAGATGTGATCGCTCTTAGCTAATTAAACAGTCCATCCAGTCTTCTTGTATGCATTCTTGTCCAAACCTCTCTGGAATATCTGTTTGAAATGGCTCACTGAATTGCCCTGTTTGGTCATCCTCTGACATCCTAGCTTCCTATGCTCACCGCTTCCTTCCTGTCCCTGCTGGGCCGGCTCACCAGAACCTCAAGCTAACTGGCTCATGCCTTCATCTCTGCAGATGTCCCACGTCATCCTGATCTAGCCTTCCACCCTCCACCCTCAGCACTCTGCAGAAGTTTTGGTCCGAGGGCGACCTTAAACATTCTTCTAAAGCCTCATAGAAGTAGCCCCTGCCAACCCCCCACTCACTATAAATAATCTCAGCCCTGTTCCCATGGCCCCCACCGAGGTCCCAGCACTCAGATAGCAATGTGCGATATGCTCCAGAGCGAACACCACCCTCTTCCGATGAGCAAGGGATGATTGGCTTTTAGGGAGAAATTGAGGCAGGTGTTGAGGCAATTGCAGTTGCTGTCAAAGAAGTCAGACAACCATTTTTGGAGGGAGTAAAGGGTCCTTTTCATGTAAAAAAATATTCTGCTCTGTGCTTCAACTGTTTATGGTTTGAGAGACTTGAAATTATCTAGATAAGAATTGTCTTTACAAAAATATAACTTGCATAGTTCTTCCACTGTGCTAGGTGGTGTAGCTGTGGGGCCGACTGCATGGGTTATAGTCACACTCAAATTTACATCTCCAGTTGTGTGTCTGTAATTTTTTGGCATACCCAAATTCTGTATTGACATTGCACAATTATAGTATTTGCGGCATCCATTCCTAACCTCTAACCCCTCTGGGAGAACTCTCACATTCTCCTAGTTTTTCAATCTGTGGTTTAGAGTGCAGTCATCTGTAATCCTTCAGGAATTGGCCTTCAGGAATTTATTTACCTACTGGGGTGTGCCTATATTTTACCATATGTGTCTAGTTTGTGCTGTCATTAAGCCATAACTCAGCCTTCAACCACAGTGCATACCATGAAGGGAATATTCACCCTAATGCAGTGTAGCTCACTAAAACATTAGCACAAGTAGTAACATTTTATATTTTTGTACATACGTCATGATTTGTTTGTCTTATTCATGCTCATTCATTGTAAAATTCTGAATTAGAGACATACTCCATTGCAGCTCCTGTGGAGCTGAATAAAAGAAAAAAAATTGTAATAAACACCACATATTTATTCTCTTTATCCACAATTACGGGGCATATGACCAGGTGATCTGCTGCACAATACCTACAGAGATCAATTTGTCCACCAGCAGCAGCAGACGCAGTGGCTAAGAATGGAATTCATCCTTAAGACATGCTGAATGTTGAATGAAGGACACTGCTAGCTGTCATTTTAGTAATTCAGTTAGAGCTACTGCTGACAAGGTAAATCCACAGCGATGAAGCAGACATAGGGCATTTTGGGGAATTAAAGAAATACCTAAACTCAACTATAACATTTTCCTCTCACTGCAACTTCCTGTATTTCACACATTATAATCTAGCCCCTGTAGTGAAGTTCCATACAGCACAAGTGGCATATCAACCAGACAGATTTTTTGTTTCTGTGTTTAAAGATGGGCAGTGGTCTGGGCTGCAAGTCAAGAAGCCTCGATCTAATCTTTGTGCTTCTGGGAACAAAGTTGGAAAGTTTACTCTAACTGCGGGCACTGTTAAGAGACAAGCTCTGCATGGGGCAGATAACAATGAAGACGATAAATATTGTATGCATATTGGTATCATATGTTATTGTCAGAGGGAAAGCATCTGATGTGATGTGGCATCAGCAGGGGAAAAAAAGTTGCAGAGGGGAGTAATGAAGTAACACAACAACAACAAAAAAAAAACTTATTTTTTGGGGTCAACTGCAAGCATCACATAATGTTTTGCAAGTTGAGATTTGTGCATGTAAGACCATCATTTAAGCCATTTATTATTTAATGTCTTTTCCATCTCTTGTTAATCTATCAGCAGTTCTCGGTTACAGACATTGCCCTAAGCCTTTTAGTTATTTTGATGCTGAGGATTAAAATTTACATGGTTGACATCATCTGAAATTTGTGTGTGAAGATTGTTGCGTGAGTGTATGTGATTGTGTATTAATGCATAGAGATGAGACCAGCATGGTCCTCAGCTGCAGCACCCTCTACTCCCTTTAAGAAAATACTTCCAGATGCTCTCACCATGCTGCAGGACAGTGAGAGGAAATTCCAGGCAAGCCAAAAGGAAGAGCAGGAGAGATGGTGGAGATCTTTTTGAGGACAGAGGATGTAGTAAAGGATAGTTGATGTCCCTGATGAAAATATAAGCTGTATCTTGATGTAGTCTGCAAATGGACATATGTTGGGGGAAAAAAAGCTCTGTATTTTCAGGGCCTGATTGTTAAATTTAAAATGAATAGATATTGGATAATTTGATTTAATGTGGTGAAAAAGGTCAATAAAAGATTTTGTGGTGCTGAGAAAAGCATACAGATGTTATAAAGAACAACACTGATGAGAAGAGTTGGAGAAAACCCACAGGGCTGAAATCAGAGAAAGCATCTTATCACATCTATTGCAAAAGAAGCTACTGCAAAAAACCTGGCAGTAAGAAAAAAAACTATTTGGCCTACTGTTTTCTTCCATTTGCACCATCAGCACCACAACCAGCAGACACACACAGACAAAACAGATACTTATACAGATGGCGGTATCAGATTTAAACACTTGGGTGTAAGTAAAGTATGGAATGTGTTAGCATGCTGTGACATGATGATGGATGGAACAGAGTGGAAAAGCGGGGAGTTTGAGACACCACCACAATACAGTTTAGGGAAGGTTACTGTAATTGGAAGTGGTTTAGCGAAAGGAATCAAGAGTGAAAGAGGAAATCAGTGTGAGTAGATCTCTCAGTTATTTAATCAGTTGCAGTTTTAAATGGCCTTTTCTATTTGCTTTTCCCTTAATTTCATAGATCTCGGCACCTTATTGCCAACCTGAACAGGAGACCCCAACTCCAGCAGATAGATAGATAGATGCTGCACAAACCAATGGCTGTTGACCCAGAGTTAGTCAACAGTTTCAGAAATAAAACCCAAATGTAAACGAGGGGTAGGCAGAGACCAGGTGCACTTTTATTGACCATTGTGTGAATTTTCTTTCCTCCACGTATCACATCAGGCCCTTTTTGTGTGTGCGAGCACATGTGCGACTTTATCCGTATCACTCCACAGCCAGCCCGTTTGAAACCAGACACTGAAGCCATAACCACAGCACTGGCACGCCACCATTCAGTAAATATTTACAACTCTTGGATCACTTTTATGGGAATACTTCTGGAGTTCCATCAGTCAAAATTGACTGTTATTTTGTGCAGTGGAAACATATTTTGTCTATTTATTGTCCAGTAGCAGTGAGCAGCAGATGCAGCGTTGTGGAAGATTCGCTTATGAAATTGACATTGTGCAACAATATTAGCAGCACAATATCCAAATGATACAGAGAACTTGAGAATCTTTCACTTTTCTTAGTATGACCATATGCATGATCATAATTTTCTTCTATCTGTTGAACCAAGGTCTCCTAAAAATGAAATAAAATGTCAGCTACTACCTTTGCGTCAATTACCAGGTGCGTGGCCAGTATTAAGGAGGCTGCTGCATGTATGGATTTTCTAGTGATCAGGAGACATGGCTGGGTATTGATTGGTTACTGTGTAGCATTACATTTGTTATTTAATACATTTGGTCTTTCCTAATATATTTCACCTCTTTATCTGAACCTTATCATTTATTGTGAGATTTCCCAGTGGAAGTGTTTTTTTGTTTGTTTGTTTTGTTTTGTTTTTTTACTTACGATACTGTGAGGTAGATGCTTTGAAATTTGTTTTGGGGCTCAGTAGTTGAAAACGGTAGTGTGAGTGAGAATGGGGGTTGGGAGTGGAGTGTCTGAAGTGTGCTTCTGTGAGAATTGGGATCATACAAACTGGGTGAACACCACAACATGTGCATCTCATTGCAGGATCAAAGAGGAGACACGTGGCTCCTGCCTCCCCCGATCCCTTGAGCCTGCTCCCCATTTCCCCCTTCACCTCTCTCTTCTTTTATGTGCTCCCTTCTTTCCAAACTTGCCATTTTTTTCCTGCTCTTTGCCTTCCGGTGTGAGAAAGAGCTTCCAGTTTCTGTCCAAAATAGTCTGTCTCACTCCCTTGGGCTTCAGGCTTTCCCTTTTTAACCTCCACATAAGCATGCTCACATACCTGTGGCAGATTGACCTCCCTGTTATTGAGGAACTCCAACCACACCAGGATCCCTCTTTGTATCCATCTCTCTTCATGTTTCTCCACCCTCAATACCAAGGAGGTTCCTGAACCTAAAATAAACTGTTAGAAATAGGTACAGGCTTTTGAATGTTTATTTTGCTGGAAGATCTTTAGATTTTTAATCAATGATGATTGTAATCTATAATTGCTAAACTATCATTTAGATACCTATTGAAAGCTTTAGTTATTGCTTAAACAAAAGCAGGTGCTCTGGAACTTGTATTTCTTAATTTAAGTAACTAGCAATGAATTTACAAGATACTGCTGGTAATTTAACCAAAATTACAAAAAATATAGTTTTCAAAAACCTCTGATTGGCAGTGTAGCCCAGCAGGAAACCATATAGTCATTTACTGTTGCTCTGTGTGAGGTAGTTTTAATTACAGGTGTCTGTCTCATCATGTGTGTGTGTGTGTGTGTGTGTGTGTGTGAGAGTGTGTGTGAGTGTGTGTGAGTGTGTGTGAGTGTGTGTGAGTGTGTGTGTGTGTGAGAGAGTGTGTGTGAGTGTGCATGATCTTCAAAAGTTAAGAGGACCCAGAGGGACACCCATTACTGACTGCTTTATGGAGCTGGCCTTAGTATTTAAGCACTATGAGCAGCTAATGACTTCCTTATTTTCACAGTTAAAAAACCTCTTCCAGCCTCTTTTTAGACTCCGTCTCACTGAAAAGAAACACAAAGAAAACATCCGGTACTTTTAGCGGATTAACAGGTTGCCATAGGCAACTCCTTATGGGGTGATATACAAAGACAATGCTTATTCAAACCTTTCTCTGAGTATCTGTAGTATTTGTTTTATTGTGTTTTTTAACGGTACATTTTGACAAAGACACAGGAAACAGACTTTTACAGCAGTAGACCTGTTTTCTTAGCTTTCCACAATATGCCTGTACAAAAGAATGGGGTCACACCAAGCCCCCAGGATAGGAGAGCTGAAAGACACTTTGTCTTAAATCAACTATTTTATAAGAATATCTATCAATTTCCTCTCAACACCTTGACCCCCTCCAAGGTCAAAACAATGTTTAACCATCTAAGTCAACTGTCTTCAGCCCAAGGCAAGCTCCTAAATACCTTACATGTTGTAAACTACCAGCATGTCCACCAGCTAGACTTGACCAAGGTTTGACTTTGTCCAGTTGTCAGTAAATTGAGGCCACTGTCAGTTCCTTACTTGACACTGCATTTTAATGACCTCATTAGTCTGTAAATGAGTGCAAAGCAATAAAAAAGAGGCTGTTGTTGTTCTTGCTGTGATTTCTATCTAATTACTGGTGTGTGGCTGTAGGGACAACTTTGAAATGCAATTCCAAGTTGGATTTCATTGTATAGCATGTATGAATTTGTCAGTCCTCCAAGAAAGTATTTGGAAAATTTTAATCCACACATTATTTCCAATTCCATTTTGATTATTCATATGGCTAAAGTGCCTCACTTCCTATCACTCAGGCTGTTGTCATTTTTTGACCACATGAAAAACATGCCCTTAATAATCCAGAAAAATTGAATGCTCTACTGTCGTCCATTTGCAGTGATATCTCCATCGCCTCATTTTGTTGAGCTAATTTTGAGTAATTTGAGTGTGTGTTACCAGTGCTGTGTTACTCAGAGATGATATCATCATATCACACCTTGGTATTTCTTTAAAAAACTTTGTACAACCAAAAAATACGTTGACTTGGACCTGGAACCTGGTCTATTACTTGCTTGAGGTGCCAGGGGAAAAAACTGAAACCAAATTTGCCACTTTCTGGCAGACAAGCTGGAAAACTGAGATAGAAGCACACATAAGCTTATGATTAGCTAAATGGCAGATAATATTTCAACTACTGGAGATTCCTTTCTTACTTTGCTAATGCAGTGTCGACCAGCTAGTAAACTAAAAATACCTGGGAGAATAATTTAATACAGAATAACTTTCCAGATTTTTTTTTTTTTTTTGATTGAGTGTTATGTGTTTTTTTTTTTCTTTTAAACTAACCTTTGAAACTAATTTTGGAAACTGGACTAAATGTTTTTGTAATGTTTATCCCATGAGGTATGTCAATATTTTTGTGCTTGTGTTTCTGCACACTGCCCTTGCTGTTTAGGTTCCTCTTATATTCACAGTCAGTCTGAAGGATGCTCTCTTTTTAATTTAAAGATTTTGAAGGACCTTTTTGGGGCCCTGTAGTCTCCCACCACACAGCAAACCAGTGGGCAGTAAATAAATGTCCTTGGTGTCCTTCCACTCCACCTGTTAACCACTACCACAGCAGACTCCCAGCTGCCCTCTTGTGCCGCCTGACCGTGATATTTATGTTTGTGAGGAATGCAACACGTTTTAAGAGCACTCTGAGGGAGATGGAATGTGTTTAACCTGTAACGGTGTATTGGACTGAACTCCAAAACACAGGCTGAGCACACTTAAAAATTGTTGTTTAGAATATGTGACCCTGTAACTGTTGAGAGATCCAGATTAACTCCTCATTCAAGAAGTTGTCATTTCAGGCATTGTCAAAATAAGTAGCATTTTAAGGGGCAGCTACAGTCTTAAGACGTGCTATCTGACTAAAGTGTTGTTCCAAAAGACTAGTACAGTGGGGAGGGATGGAGTGGTATTGTTTAAAAACAGGATAGCATTTTCAGACAATCTCTCCAGGGAGACATTCATAGTAGTGGAACAAGTGGAGAAAGAAAGCTCCAAAAAGAAGTCCAATACTGAGTTTCTGTCTCACCTCCATGCAGACAGCCAATCATGGCGTGACGTAGGTTTGCACTGACATTCTTGCACTGCACATCTTTGCACTTTTAAACTTTATTTTTATTTTTATTTTTTCTGTTAAAAAAAAATTTTTTTCACCCTTGTATATATTGTAAATAAAGCTGCTGTAACAACGTAAATTTCCCCTGGAGTGGGGAGAAATAAAGAACTTTATCTTTATCTTATCTTATCTTAGGTGTGAATGTCGGATTGTCTGTTTCGGAAAGTTTTGGTCAACACAGACACCGCCTAACCTGCATCCGAAAATTGTGGGAGGAAGGAGTTTTCCATGCAATCCTACCATTCGACATGCAATCCTGACAGAGCATAAATCCGTCTTAAGAAGTGTACTTTTCTTCTCATTTGGTTTTGAGATAATAAGGAGAGACTTTGTAGGCGGACAGTAAGATGTAGCTCTGAGGCCATGTTTATCTAAAATGACAGTTGTGGCCTTTTCAACTTAGCCACTTTGGTTGTGACATTGTTTTCATTGGGAAAACTACTGTGCGAGTGGCCCGGGAAAAAGATATCTTGGCATTGCATAACATCCCAAGACAATATGTACCAATCCCTGGTGCTTTAAAGAAAGCAGACTAAATGCAAACACATCGGTTGAATCCTGGGTGACACTAAGAAGTTTCATCAGTAAATTTCTGTCATCATAAAACACGGTTCATAGCATGATGGAAATCTGGCATGTCTACAAGCATATCTCTAAAGCCTGTCAGAAGTTGTTAATCTTTTGCGGAGTTCAGGCTAGTTTTTGACTGATTTACAGCTCAGTCTTGTTAGTGCTGGAGCTGCAGTCCACCAGCAGTCGCTGAATACCTCTCTGTTTTTCAGACTCTGTGGAGACAAAAGCCCAGTTTCCTCACTCTAAATGAGCAGTCTGGTTATGGCATAGCAGTGTCTCTGCCCAGTTTCCCTGGGAGTCATGCCAAAAGGGGTGCCACCTTCTCTGCAGTATTATCATCAGAGGATAATATTGAAGGCTTGGGCAGTGTGATGTTGCTAACATTCTGCTTAGCGTGATACATTTCATCCAAGTGAAGTTGCAGATGTTGATTTCTTAGAATGTGCAAGACAAACGCAGAAACTTAAGTACTTGTGTATTTTTGGCATTACAGTTTTTCTTGTTAACCCTAAAGAATGACTAGCATTAAGGAGTTGACAACGCAAAGCGATAGGCTTGTTTTTCTTTCAAGCCAACAGCGTGGTCCATCCAGATCCAGCCTAAAGCAGAGCCTGGCGAACAATCTCAGGCTGCTGACTTAGGAGTCTTGTGCTTGCTGGTGTCTGGGCTATTAATAGAGCTAGCCTGAGAATTCAGACTAAGGTCAGCAATCAGATTCCTGCTCGAATCCAACTGGTGGAAGGGAACAAGAGGGAAAAGTCCCTCCCTGAAATTATGCATTTTTCACATTTCTATTCATGTATGTAAACTCCCACTCCTGCATGATGCCTCCACTGTGAGGGGTACCCACTCCTCCTGCTGCAGATTTCCCTCCTCAAAGTGGCAACCGTCCTGCTGCCTACATTAGCTCACTGCTCTAAGCTTTTTATGTGATTCACATAGTGGAAAGTACTTCACCCATGGGATATGTCCTCAACATGTCATCTACTTGATGTCCTTATAATTGATGAGGTGGAACACTGGAATTGTGCTTCACTGGAGCTAGTATAGAGGCTTCAGAATGAGCGGACGTTTCAGAGTGGTAGACATCTTCTGCCTAAATGTCCTCCTCAACTGCTTTACAATCAACGGCAATTGACACAAGTATGTTCAGCACTCCAGTAATGCTGCTAACGTAATTAGCTATAATAATTACAATAATAATAATAACATTAGTTGTGTAGGTAAGAGCATCTGTATTTATTATGAAATAAACTGGAAAGAAAGAGAAACTATTTTAATTAGTTAGTTTAGTCCTGCACCAATGCTGTCATATACAATTTATCTTGCCACAAGTCAGCATTTGGAGCAATGTGTAGAACTGCATGTTTTAGGCTTTAGGGCTCCTTAGGGATTTTTGTTTTATTTTTATTTTTATTTATATATATATATATATATATATATATATATATATATATATATATATATATATATATATATATATATATATATATATATATATATATATATATATAAATAAATAAAAAAACCACCCCACCACTGTGCAGCCCTGGTAAAACAACTAGATATGTCTAAATCAAAACAAAAACTATGACTGCTTTAGCATTCATCTTTAAGGTTATTATCTAATTCTGATTTGTGTGGATCAGGACCAGACTGCTTTCTTTATTATTGCAAAATAGAACAATGAGCTTGATAGAGGACTGTGCTCTGAATATTTTATACTATGCCATTCTATTATTTAAAAAACTGAAATATGTAAATCATAATTTGTGCAACATTGAGCATAAAAATTGTTTTCATTATATTTAAGAGGTTGTTTAGTTATTTGATCACAGTATTTCATTTTTAGCACATTTTTCATTAACTTATGTGCACATATTACAGATTTCTTCATTGTCTGACAATATTCTGAACATATATCAGTTCCATAGCAAAAAAACAAAAAAATTAATCAAGTTCAATATTTTTTTTTCTTCAACAGTGAAAATTAAAACAGACATAGCCATTATCACAGTCGAATAGTTCCACTGACCAGTGTTGAAGCTTACTTGGATGGTATTTCATTTATTTCTGTTTTAGATAGTTTTGGTTTTCTTGACATTGCAGATGTGGCTGGCTGGATTATTGTTATTAGCGCAGCACAGCTGCTGGGTAGACGTTGGCAGCTTTGTCAGCAATCTGTCCACTCACACAGATAGATAAATAGACACTCAAGCATCAGTTAACATAAACACACATTCACACACATCTGGAATTTCCAGCTTAACTCAGAGCCACACAAGCAGGACTATGAACCCAGTCTAACCCAGCCAGATTAATGTCACTGACACACTGACACCCAGTCAGTGCATCATGACCCCGATTACATTCCACCCAAACCCTACACTGCTGAAGGGTTAGATAGTGTGTGAGCATCCGTTTGATAATAGTTGACCGTCTTTGATTTTGATTATTTTGTGTGCATTTGTATTCAGTAGCATACCATCAGTAAACTGTTGTAGTCTTCGATTTCTGCTGCTTTGGTCACTTTGCATAACATAAATCTGCTCTATTTGGTTTACAGAGATTATATTATGGACATCTGGTAACATTCCTGCAGTGAGTGGTTCTGCGACAGATGCAGTAATAGAACAGTTTCTAAAATGCTGAAAGCATTTTGCCATTTACAGTTAAGCAGTTATTTTTTATGCCTATTATAGACATAGTTTACTTTCTGTAAATGAAATGCAGGAATGTGAACGACTGTTTCTCATAGGCAAACTGATCATTTTTGTCCTTTTGGGGTCATGCCTGGATAGGGTGAACTGAGCCAAATTCTCTGGATCTCTGCATCAGTGTCTACGTTGCTCAAAGCTTTTTCTCTCCGCCTCGTGCTGTCCTGCTGTTACTACTGTTAATTCCTTATAACTTGCCCTTCACCCACATCCTTCTCTCCACATCACTGTCATGTTGTGCCCTAGTGCCTCAGTCCCTGCTGTTACCAGCAGCCAGGAGGACCCAGGGCTATGACAAAGTTCACTTCATCACTCTGTTCAACTTGAGTCACAGAGCAGAGTGTTTCTGACTGCAGCTCCCTCAAATAGGTTTCTTAGAGTCCCAGGTGAGTAGGAAGAAAAGCTCTGTGCTACTGTATTTAGCCTTGTGTCTGCACCAATTGAAAAGATTTTCATCCCAGCCAGAATTCACTTCATCTCTAAACTCTGCTGCCTTGCCAGATTTATGAGTTCAGGTCCTGGCTGCTAAATGCAAGCATCTGATGATGAAAAGAAAAAGGTTATTTTTAACTGAGGACATCAGTGAAAACTGCACACTAAGTAGTGAATAGCAGACTCATTCAGTTCAGCATTAATAAAATCTTAAGCACATTTAATATGAGGGAATACTTTTTGTGTGCATATGTTCATTTATCAACACATACGCAGGTATTTCCTACCTTTTACTACACTGAATTCTGGATCAGCTCAACTGCAAAGACCCAGTTTAACAATAACAAACAGTCCTAGATTTTTTATTTTTTTCCACAGAAGATGGCAATGACAGTTATTGAGTTAAAATTGGCAGGCGAGTAGCTCATAATATAACTCTAACTTCTGTCTGACATTTATTGCTTGAGTGTTTTCACATCTGTAGAAATTCCAATATAAAACTATGCCACACCACACTTAGATCTGCTTAAATCAAAGTGTGGGTGTTGAAACAGTGTTTACTAATTAAAAGTGGCAGCTTTAATTTGTTGTTAGTTGAGCAATGACTTCAACATTAATCTTTGGGGGCTGCAGTATAATAAAAACAAAGTCAACATGCCTACATTAAAGAACGTATTTCTTTTTGACGCACTTCTGACACGTCGTTTGCTTGAGATGTGAAAGCTGCTGATGCACACCATGTGCTATGCAGCATGTCCTGCTCTGCGATTGGGATTTATGAATTGTGCATCATTCCCAGAAAGCTGCAGCAGTACTCTTTTTACAGTTGTTTGCTTGATCTGCTTTTTAGTTGCTCATAGAAAATTGAACTGTAAAGCTGTGTGAAATATTCAATGAACATTCAAGCAGTCCTGAGATTACAAAAATGAACACAAGCACCAAGTGAAAAACTGTTCCAAGCCTCTCATCGCTGTGCTTTTCTTACAAGTCTAATGAAAAGTTGAGCTTTAAGAGGTAGAAGTGCTAACATTGGCACATGTGTGTGAGTGAGGGAGCAAGCTATGCCCGGCCTAAACAAATACTATCATGCCCCGCTGAATGTACCCAAACCCACAAGCCAGAGCAGCAGTTGCAGTATGTATAATATACAAAACAAACCTCTCTGCAGCAACCATAGTGGTCAAACTTAGCTTCATCAAAAAGTCAGTTGTTTTTTCCACCACAGTAACCTTACCTTTTAATATATACTTTGGTTTTCAGTAAATTAGAAAATTGTACTCTGTGGTTCTGAGATTAATTACTTCAGAGAAGTGTTAGAAAGTTCTGTCAACACATATCGTGGGTAGAACATCCAGTATAATTAAGAATATTTTAAAACTTGGGTGTCAAACAGAGGGGATGCATCATTTTCTGTGACTGACTTCTAAGAATGCCATCATTATAAAATCAGGCTTGTTTGAAATTCTCTTAAAATTCCCAAAACTAATGAAGTATCAAAGCAATGTTAGCAAAGTTAACAGAACATTTGGGTTAAATGACAGTCCCAAACAATTACATGAGAACATGTTTCTACATTCTGATTACTTTCAATGCCTAGTGTTCAATGCATCGTCTTCTTGCTGATTCACTCGAAGCTTTTCCTTCTCCCTTCTGTTGGACCCTCACAGTGAGGCAAATTTCTCCCTTTCCTTCTTTTCCATTATCACTGCTGTTTTTGCAGTGTCACCGGCAGTCAAGCCCGAGATACAGCATGTGTCTGTGTGCAGCCTTACGTGATTAATGTCTGGCTGTAAGACTGTAGCTCTGCTGGAGCTGGAGGCGAAAAGGTTTGTCTGTACAAACCTGGAGCAGCTCACGGATGGTCGCTGTCCTCTCCTGGGTCCTGTGTGTGTGTCTTGGCCGTCTGCAGAATGGTAAGCGGTGCGTCTCTTTTGCATTGTGATGAGAGGTGGGATATGCTCGGCTACATGGCACGTCTTAGACAAGCCCTCTCTGTTTGTAATGTGCCTCTTAGTATTGACATTGATTGTGTCCTCCAAACCAGTCAGGAGACTTTAATAGAAAAACTGGTTTTATATATGTACTAATGATTGCTTGTGCTCAGTTTGTCTGCTCTGCCTGCAACATGCATGTCTGATATTTTCTTGGTGGCAGCGTTGCTGAGGTCACAGGCATATGCAGTAGTATGTGCTGGGGCTTTTTGATCAGTATGCACCAGCTGTACAGTCTACAAGACAGACAGCTGTAAACCAGAGAGGTTAATCAAACATGTGCCAGAGGAGTGTGAATACCATGTGAAGGACTGCATGCTTGTTAGTTAGTGCAACGTATGTTGGAGCTGCATGTGCTAAAGTTACTGGCATCACAGATGAGTCAGCTGGCAAGGCGTCCCATTTGTATGTGGGTACATGTGTTGAGATTTCAAAGCTTTCTGTGTGTGTCTGTGTTTTGTGGCTTTTTTGTGTTTGGGCATCAAGATTAGAGAAGCGGATTATATCCGGGAGGAAAGGAACAGATGGAAAGAGAAGGAGGAAGGGGACAATTATGTGTAGTTCATGTTGGAGCCCAGGCTTGTCAGGCACCACCCTAGTCACCAACGCCATCTGTTGAGAGTACAAGTCATGGATTGACACATATCTCTGTATTCTTAAGAATTAGTAGAAATCCGTTCTTTTTAGTGGTAGTCTGAATAGCCCATGTGAAAAAGCAGCTTTTTAAACACCATAATGGTTTAATCTAGCTGCTAAACAGACCCACTGCTTGTGAGAACAGAGACTGCAAAAACCACATGGTGGTAAATCAGGTCTAGTTGGCTCGTTCACAGGTGAAGTCCAGATGTAACAGCCTTGTTCTTGGGCATGACTCTGAAATCAAAAAAAACTCGAGCCTTTATAACACTTTTTAGCTCCAGCATGTAGACAGATTTTTTAAGTTTTAAAGGTCAGTTGGAGACCATAGAGCCCTCCTGCTTATTATGCTAACAGCTTCTTAATCCTGTGCACACAGGGGTTCCTCAAGGGGTGTCTGGAGTGTCAATCACTGGTTCTTGTAAGCTCAGTTCTGTGGGCTGCTGTTTGTCAATCAATTATGCTGTTAGGAGCAAAAAATCTTTGCTATACAAGATAAACGGCTCAATTACCATTGAGATGATGCCAAACAACCCAGGAGGGCCGACAGGTAAATCGAGGCACATTGTGTTGATTTCTAAAATGTTGATTTCTTTGGAAAGAAGTTGGTACAGAGGACAGTTCTCTCACATGCTGAGGTTTTTTTCTGCTTAATATGGCTTTACCTCTGACTTGTTCTCACTTGAAGAAACACTTTGTTTCTGTATAGTGTTGGTGAGAATGATTGTGTAATGGCTGTGCTGGGAGTGTACATGTACACTCACCATCTGCTTTATGGCCTGTTGTTTGCGTTACATTAATTTCTAATGCCCAACAGCATTTGAGACATTGTTACAAAATTTATATTTTGTGCCGTTATGTTACTTTTGCAATCCTGTGCATTGATCGTTCTTCATTTTATCTTAGAAATCTTGTCTTGAGAGACAGTCTGAATTCTTACAGATGGTGAGGGTTATTCTGTGAAAAGACAGTATGTGTTCAGTGAAGTGTGATTTCATAATTGCTGAGCAGCACAATTACAAATTTAAAGCTATTCTTCTTTTCTTTCTGAACTACAAAGATGTTTTTGTTTCGTTAAATCTGACTAGATTTGAACATAAACAGCTTAAGTCCAGTTGAAAAATATAGCGTAGTACCAGTCCTGTTATAGTATTTTGCATTTACAACAGCTTAATTAGGGGTAGTTAATTATTCAAATGCTTTGACACATCGTGCCCTTTGCTGCTCTCTAGACTTTACATCATAAGATAATCTGTTGATGGGAATATCCTCTAGTGGTCTGTAGCGTGGGCAATATCAACAGAACCGATGGACTTGTTTTACCTGCATACACTGCATTTTCTTATCTATGCAGTAGAGTGTACCTTACTATTTTTCATTCATATATGTTTAATGATAGCTGTATTAAGATAAAAAAAAAAATACATTCATGTATAGCTTTTATACAAAACACTTTACAGTTCTCACTTACCCACAGACACACAATGTCAGAGAGGAGGACTGTCCAACCAGGAACCGCTCGCTGTGAAAAACGACACGGAGGCTTCTCTGTACTTGCAGCAAGGGTAACCACACCAGTGTAACGAGACACGTCTCGTGTAAGCTACAAAGAGGTGGTCCCTGTCATCCTTTATTTATACAGGTGGAGTTACAGGATAATAATATGCAAGTAAATGGGAGTGAATAAGTTGAATGTGAGTGTGAGTGAAGAGAAATAAGAAAAGTATGATGGGTGTGGTAAATGCATAGCTTATATATGAAAACATCATATGTTACAATCAGGGTTAACACAGTTCACAGTACAACTATTAATGATAATATAAAAAACCTTCTAACAACACACACGCAAATTAATGGCAGCAAGCCACCAGGGCACTTGGACATGCAGACAGTGAAGCCAGAGTCTGAATTGAACTGCCACTCCTGCGATAAATGGATGACCTGCTCTTTCTGCTGAAACACAGCCACCTGACGTAGAAAAGAGATTGTTTAAGGTGGGCGCTTTTAGTTCCAAAAATTGACACTGGTTTGCTTTGTCTGTTGGCAGCGGTAAATACTCTGAGTGAAGTAAAAATGCTGCTCCCAAAATGGAAAAATACACTATTACAAATAGAAGTTAGAATCATACTTAAATACAATGACATAAGTATTGTATATCAGCAAACTGTACTTATAACCACAGTAAAAAGTAGTAGCTGTACAGTGAAATGTAACATTACTAAATTGTTGACACTTAAGCATCAATATGCCTGTAATGTTTTACTGTGAAGTGGAGCTAGTTAGGGGTCAGCCCCCTCCAAAGGGTCATAAATCTGATCATGAGGTGATTAATGTCAGGAGAAAGAAGAAGAAACCAAGTTCTGCTGCACAAATCGTTTTTTGTTTTCTGGATTTTTTTTTCCCAATTTTCGTCTTAGGGTATGGGTTTGACATATCCAATTATTTAATTGGTTTAGGCTTTGACCTTCAGAGACTGATCTATGTGTGAACAGACTAAGTATGAAGGGGAAATTGACATTGCTTTTATATAAGGGATCTAAAGCCAAAAAGATTGGGAACCACTGGTTAAATCTTTAATGTGTATTTTATAAACCTATACATCTACACAGTTTTTAGCTTTAGTACATACATTCTGTACAAAATTATGCCTTTATATTGTCTCTCTTGTGTGCTCTGCTTTTATCTCTTATTTCTGTATATTCTGTATGTTGTATATGCTGCTGGTTTCTTGAATTTCCCCCAGGATCAGTAAAGTACCTACCTACCTTATTTAAAATGCTTCTTTATTAACCACAAACCAGGATTTAAAAAAATTTTTTAGTGAAGTAAAAAGTAAAAGATTTTCCTGAAAGATGTAGAGTAGGAAAAATATAAAATAGCATTGCATAGAAAAATTCAAGTACTCAAACTACAAGTACCCAACAGTATAAAATGCACTTCTTGACTAAATCTACTTAGTTACTTTCCACTGGCTTTTGGTTTGGGTTCTAAATTTGGAGGCGCATGCTAAACTTTCAATAAAACTTTGGGAGGCCAAAGCTCCACTTTGACAAAATAGAGCTGCTAATGTTCATATAGCACTAAATATGCAGATTGTTAAACTTCATACATAATTTCCTACAACTGAGTTCTGCCTGTAGTGTAAACTTACACTTCTGTGTAACTTTGAACATCTTTGACTAATTATTATTTAAGTTCTTCTCATGTTTATCCATATGACACATGATGTAATGAATAGTCACCCTCCAACGTTGCCTGCCTTGGGGACTGCCGACTGCGGTTTCTTAATCTACTGTTGAAAAAATAATGAATCTGAGAGTGATTTAGTTACGTTGTGCTTCTGTTCGATTGCCACCTTTGACAAGGCAGGAAACCCAGTCCAGACGCTGATGTAATTTCTCTTATTGAATCTGTTCAAGAAACAATGCCAACCCTGTTTCAGCAGATCTATGGCTCCGACTTCAGACTTCAGTAGCATTGTGATAAGGCCCACCAGGAGCCAAAAATCACAGAAGGTGGTTTTGTGTTCATGTAATGTGGGAGCTAGACTGGTTGGAATTCAGTGTAGCAGAAATAAGGGCACACAACAACCCACTGACTTCCTTTAACCAGGGCAAACAGAGTTCACCTCCCAGCAGATGTTGGGCTTGTTTTGTCCGTTGTCGCCTTTTGTTTTACAGGTGCTTTGCTCTGCTCTGTTTGGGTGCAACATGCCAGTCTAAATAAACACTACGAGCACCTTTTTACACTGGGCTCAAGTCATGCAACTCATTCTCTGCTTTTCTTCATGATTCAGTGATAGTTGCTCAGCTTTCTGGGAGTCAGTTCCTGGTTCTCATTTTGAATAATGGCTGGGAATAAATAGTACAACTCATTAAAATGTCCAGATCTCTGCCAAAGGTAGTAGAATAAAGGGCAATTACTCATTTGAGGGGAAACCAAACCCTTTGTTGTTGCTTTTGATGTGTAATTTCAGTGCTGTGTGTGGGAGTGTGTATAGCTGATTGTGATAAGCCTTCAAACTGCTTGATATTTTTACCAACTCTCAATTTAGTCAGGTTACATTATGCCATCCATGCTGCTGCTAATGATGCAGTTAAGACTTCTCAAGCTGTTAGAAAAGATTACAAACAGATCTGCACAAACACCCCAATATTGAGAATGCAGTTCATATGGCCATAATTGCTCTTATTTTATGCTATTTCCCCTCTAATTCTTTGTACATGTGTAGCTCTCTCCTGAGGAATCTGAAAAAAAAATTAAAAATGTAGCTCAAAGGATTTTGAAGCAGATTTTGGGCCAGCAGGAAATCTCGCTGTCTGCAGGCTGGTGTGAGTGGACGTAAATGTTGGATAAGCCACGGTGGGGTCTGACTGTACACAACACATAAATCCCAATAACAAAGATGCCAGCCAAGTCCCTTCTAAAGTCATGTAAGCCTTCAGATGGCTGTCGGTTTTGATTTGTGGTATGATTCAAATGAATTGAACAATGGAATTCCTCGCTTGTAATCTGGAAAATTCTTTCCCTTTCTTTAAGTCGTCCAGTGGAAACTCCACCCCCACCACCAGAGCCACATGAGCCTTTGTTGCAACATGCCACCTTTTAAGAGGGAAAAAACAAAGTGAGAAAATGCTTTAGCTCCTTTCCAACAGGAATCTCTCTGTGTCAGATAAAGATCCTTAATTGAATGGAGGGGGAAGTGTGGGAAGTGTAAGTTCAGCAAATCCAGGGTCTCCTCGTTTGTCGCTATTGTGGAACAATATTTATGTTCCTGCAGAGATGGTGGATATCTGCTTCAAAGAGTGTCAGCATATACTGCACGTTACTGTTAAGACATTTCACCCATTTTCCCAGACAACTCAGGAAAAATGTATATCAAATTTCAAGTTTCTGCATATTTACTCCATATTTCCTGTCTCCCCTTTAACAACACAGGTTTCCATTCTTTCCTCTTGAATGCTTGCATGTATGAACCACTCTGGTATAATGTTGGTGCTTAAGCTGACAGTTGTCCTCGTATTCAGGGTTGATTTGTGTAACATGCAACTGCCTGCAGTTTAAAACCGACATAAAATTTGCAATTTCTTCTAAACTTCCATGCGATGATCCTCTCATCAGATAACTTTCTCATTATGCTAGAAACATAAGTCCAGAGTTTTGGTTTAAGGGCTGGACTTATGTGTTGTAATTGATGGTTTATAACTGCATTAAACATTGATGAGGTCATTTAAAGGTGTTTTCCATATTGTAATATAAACTGACCAGCCACAACATTAAACCCACATGCTTAATATTGCGCAAATCATCTTGATATGGACACAAGAGCTCTGCAGGTGTCCTGTTGTGTTTGGCACCAAGACTTTGGCCAGATCCTTTTGGGAACTGTGGGTTTCAAAATGGAGCCTCTGTGGATCAGGGCTTTTCTGCACCATTCCATAGATTCTTGATCTGGGTGAGATCTGGGTAGTTTGGAGACTGGACCAATGCCTTGAGCTCTTGGTTGTGTTCCTTGAGTTATTTCCAAGCAGTTTTTGCTGTGTACCACAGTGCATTGTCCAGACTGGGGGAGGCCATTGCTGTTGGATGGATGGATAGTACATGTCACAGTGACATGTACAGGACCCAAGGTTTCCCAGCAGAACATGACATTGTAATGAGTTGATCAGTGTTCTACATGTCATTGATCAGTCATCTGTCAGTGGTTTTAATGTTGTTGTGAAAATATATTCAGAACTTAGTATTGATTTAAGCTACAGTGCAGAGGCCTATTATATGTTATTACAGCTGACATTTTGACATGTAGAAAAAATATGATGGCTGTGTTTCATTTACGCCACTTTAGTTTCACTGAATACAGTAAATGCTGTATTACTGTGATGGCATACAGGGACACTTGAACAGAGCAAAGCTGTTGTTAATGGTATTAAAAGCATTTGTAGTTTTGCTGATTGTGAAAGTGGAAATCTTGGCTGTGAAAAGGCAAGTAACCCATGCATTTACAATTCTATTGATGACATGCAACTATGTGAACATCTACAGCTAAGTCAGATTGTTCCCTGTGATGAGCAGCAGGTGGCACTGCCCTTCCTCCACTGTCCCTGCTGCATCCTTTGTAAAAAGAAAGTAAATTCCTGCACATTCAGCCTCATAGACCAGTAATACAAATTTATGTTTAGTGCAAATGAAGTTAGTCGATCAGACTCATCTCTGGTTTTTTGGTTTGGTCTGGAACATTTTTCAATAACTGTTTGTGTTGGTTGCTGTTCTGAGTGCAGCAGTTTTTATCAAGAAACCCATTCCAGTCCCCACTGGCCTTGAGCCAGATGACCTTATAGAGTAAACAGGGATGAAGAGACATTTTAATTATGATGAGCACAACATGATCCTCGGAGCACTTTTCCATCATGTCTGGTGCGTCTGACTTTTGTGTGTGTGGTGTCTTCATTTCCTTCCTGTGTGTGCAGGCCAACATACAGGTTGATGCATGTATGTGTGTTTGCATGCTGCCTCAGATTGTATATCTAAAGCTGTCCGTCCCTTGGGCACTGTCAGCCCTTTCAGACAGTCCATGATAATCACCCTCGTGATGTGATCCAGCCAGAGGATTAAAGCAGACCTACAGTCATCTCCCAGACACCAGCTTTCCTAACAGGAAGTAGTGTCTCCTGTCTGTTAACCTATGTTTTTTTTTCTTCACCCTGTCATCCAGGCCAATTCTGAACATGTGTCACATTAAATGGAGCTTTAAGTGAGATTTGCCTACTGTGTGGTTAGTTGGACTGGCATGTCTGTTGACCTGATGCTATTTGTGTTGCTCTCTGTCTAGTACTTATGGTAGTTATTACAGTTGTATAAGTTGGCACACTTGCAGTGAGCGCTATTAAGATTGGGATCATGTTACATTTGGTTCTTCCTCCCATAGGCAGAAAATGAATTCTCAGCTGAATACTGCTCCTGTTTTTGCTCCCCCCTAAAATGCTTGGGATTAGATCTTAGGCTAGACACAAGCTCAGCTTTTCCAACTGCATGTATTTCTTTGCAGCAAAGACAGTGTCAAGATACTGTTTCTCATGGTTGCTATCACACTCTGGTAAATCCAGAAACACAGTGTTGTAGTGCTTTATTGCACTGGGACTTGTCTTTTTACAAAGGAAACTCAAAATACATACAGCTTAGACACATGAACCCAACACAGTAACTTAATCAGAAAATCCTAATTCTTTAAGAATGAGTGAGAATTATAAGACTTGCAAGGCACACAGATTCATTGAGATTAATGAAAAAGCTTTGTGCTCTGGCCCACTTAAGGGTTTGAGAGAGAGAGTGAGCAAGAGGACAAAGAAAGTGAGATAAAAAGATTATTTGTAGCATGTAGGCCACAAGTCACTTGTCCTCCCCACCATGGACACACACACATGCACGCACATGCACACATAGACACACACACTCTTCTTGTGCCGCTCTGGCCCTGGCACTGCCAGCTGGGAGGTCTGGGTTGGATGTGATGGCCATTGTAAGAAGTTATGTGCACAGAGATGTTTTCTTTCCTGTTCTTGTTTTTGAATTTTGATCTGATTTCTTGGTTTACAGCAACTGCTTTTCCAGCTACATTGTCCACTCAGTTACTTTCAATTATTCAGTCACTGAATTATTTCAAACATGTCTGCGGTCTTTACTCACATGTCTCTGAGTGACAAAGATTTTGTTTGCGTGTATGTATCTGATCACTTATGTGTTGATTTCACGTGTGGCTTTAGGAATGAGGACATGAGAGGCTTGTAGCAAGGCGACAAGGCAGATGTTGATCTCCTCAGAGAGCAGCACCTCTTCTGGAGGCAGGCCATCCGTGCTGCTGCCGCTCATCTGCATATCAGCTGCAGATTGGCCATAACTGCAGAGCAGGGCGGAGCTCTTAAAACGCTCCAGATGCAGAATGTCACAGATCAAAGGTGTACCTGTTTAAAAAGAGATGCTTCCAGACGAAGTGTGGGGGATATGTAGGAGAAAACCTAATACCACCTGATTGGTGAGGCAGGGAAGATAGATGTGCTTATGTAACGAGGGGTGCCCAGAAACTAAAGAAGTGACACTTTGTCTGAGGAGCTTTCCAAGGCCTTTTCACTGGTTTCTGTGTCTTCCTTCTGCTGTCTGGGGAAACCAAAGGAATACAACTGGTTCTGAAGGAATAATATGGCAGCAAATTCAGAAACAAACAGTGATATAGAGGTATGCGCTTGTTGCTTTTCTTCTTGCTGACCCTGCAATTAAGTGTATTTCTCTGTTTGTGACTTGCTCTTGTTTTTTTTCTTTCTGACTTTGCAACATAGTAATCTGTGGCTGCAGGTTTTCTCTGAGCATAGACAGTACACGTGTCAGAGTTTAGGTTATTGTCACAAAGCCACACACAGACTGGACCATTCATATGACTGCATGTGATTTTCTTTTTCTTTTTTTTATGCATGTAATGACAATTTTTTGCTACGCTACAGTAAGGATCTAGAATATCTTTTTTGCACGAGTGCCTGAGCTTTTTCCTGCTGCTTATCTCCAAGATGTTAAAGCATGCGTATTGATTGACACATGTATTGATCAGGAGTGATGGCTTAATGCATTGAGAGAATTATGAATGAGCCTCTGATAGTGGAACACATTGCTTCCTAGTACACCAACAGCAATACATTTGGGACAGAGATACTTGTGCTTCTCCAGGATATTGGGTTCTTCATTGTCTGACTTTGACTTATAGTGTACGGGGAAATCAGAATAAAAAACGGGTCTTTTCTGTTGCAGTGAATATGTGGAGTTGTGGTCACGTGAACATTTGCATGAGCTCTTTAGCTGTGGGAGCGTTTGGTGAGGGGGACTATTTCTGTCTCTCTCTCTCCTTCTCGCTCTGTACTGAGCCAGCTTCACACAGAGCCCTGCTATAACTATCCAAACAACCACAGCATTCACACAGAGCACACATGGCTCCCTTCACCACCTGCTACTGGCCTCATCACAAGAGGAAACCTTACTGATATTCAGCCTGTCCATTCCACAACATTCACATTTAAAGTGGAATACACATAGAGTGTTGTTTCTGGTGTGAATGCCTTTAAAAAAGTACTTTTTCTCTAAAAACTAAGAACACAAGAGGAGCTTAACATCAGTGTATACAAGACATATTTGCAACAATTAATGCACCATCTCTCATGCAATATCAGCATACAGTTAAGTGAGCATCCCTGCCAACAGGGGCAAAACTTGCCAAGAAAAAGTGACTTAGCATTCAGTGAATAGCAGCAAAGTAATTATTGTAGCTGGATTACAAACCACTCTTGCGACTACATTTCCTCCCAAGCTGAAATGTGCTTTCATTGTAGAAAGTCAATAACAACTTGCTGTATAGTTTATTTATGATTTTTGGCAGCTTTGATTGAATTTCCCGTGTCATACAGAGAGCATTTGAAGAGGGCTTTCCCCTGAGAGCTGCTTTTAATGTAACAAATCATCATCCATCAGCGCTGTGTCAGCCATCCCACTACCATGATCCAAAAGTAACAAAGCAGCTTAGTCAACCATACAACTTGTTTATGTTCAGCTGGGTTTCATGTCCTTCAATTGTTTCTCAGGGACTGCATGGGTTTGCCATGAAGGTTTTAGTCCCATCATAAAATATATCCCACGTCTCTGATATACTCAAGAGGCTGTTTTGCCTACAATGGCCCCGTTGATAACCTTTGACTGAAACACTACAAGGGGTATTATTTGTCTCAGTAGTTTTGCAGCAACCTACCACTTTCCTCTCAAACTGCTTATTACGTTTAATTAAAATTATTGGATTCTTTGGTTGCGACTGTATATGCAATAAACAATTCTGTAGTGAAATTGTTGTTTTAGCCCCACTTTACTCATTTCATATGACAAACTGGACATTCCAGGCCAACATCTCCTTGAAAGTGAAACACCCCTGTGTCCATTTTGAGGCTTCAGTACACCATAAGTAAGTTTTATCAGTAGTGCAGGAAATGCCATAGATGCAGCTGTTGACAAAGTACGATATGTCATTACCAGAGGCTAGTGTTTCTGTCTGTCTATCTGCATACCATTGTTTAATTTTCCTTGTCTCACTTAATTGGTGGATAAAATGTGGATAAAAATAATGTGAGGAAGTCTGTAAAACATTTTTAAGTAATGTGAGGAAGTCTTTAAAGCCAAATGTACTTGAGTTGTCTGACTGTATATGAATATGAATGAATATGAATCATTTGTCACAAACTAGTTCTTGAACTGTTGTGTTTAAGAAGCTTTTCCAGTCATGCTTTTTGCTTCAGGATGTCTTCATACCGGTTTGGACTTGACCCAGCCATACTGTGGTTTCACCTGACCTGACCCTTATTTATTTTGTTTCATCTCGATCTAAACTCTGCATGGTATTGCTGATGATAAAGGTTGCTTATTAGTCATGATGAACACACCCTTGGTCAGTTATAGAAACTATAATTGGTTCAGGTCTCAGCTGAGACTTGTTCCAGTGGGAGACTGTGTGGGGCCGCTCTAATGGAAATGTGTGAAATTGATGTCAGAGCCCATTAGGTTTCATTCTAGTTAAAGGAATAGTGAGGCTTTTCTGGGTTTGTATGGCTCACCAGAGTTGGACTGATGTTTCTATCACCCATCAGTCATATGTTTCATAAATATATCTGCTTCACATGTTTTGTTTACTTTGTTTTATGGCACTTGTCCAGATTGTTTTCTCCTGACTAAATCCTTGCTTGTGTTGTATCTACTCTCATATCTGCATTGCTTTGCATAAAAGCATCTGCTAAATGAAATTGTAGACATATAATGGCCTGATTTTGTTTTTGTATTGGCTCTGGATTGGAGGTGGCCATTCTTTCGGTGTGAACAGGCAGATTTATAGAAAATGTGTACATGTGAGGCTTGTTAGAGAGTTTTTGTGGAAGTCAGAACATTTGCTGTCAGTCCTGCGTAGTTACTCTGCCAAGGAACACGATTGAGTTATGTGAAGATTGGCATACATTTGTTCGTCTGTTTATCTGTGTGCAACGTCACTCCAAAATGGAATAACAGATTTAGAACAAAATTTTGGGGAAGGTCGGAAATGACACAAGGACCACCTGATTAGATTTTGGCAGTGATGCGGCTTATAGTCTGGATCCATGCATTTGTTAAAGATTTCTGTTTCATTGCAAGATAACGGCACGGCATCACTGTAACTATGACAACAAGTGCACACTACGTCAGCTGCCTGCAGACGATCACATGATTGCGATCCTACTACAAATCCACCGCTGTGGACTTATCGGCACTTATCCATCAGAGATCATACAATGACTGAGCAGCCTTGGCGGAGTACTGGGCTCTCTGAGTGCTTTTCTTATTTAATTATGTAATCCTAGGTTTGGGTTTTGGGTTTCACCTGGATTTCAGCGGATTTCTGAAAGATGGAGTTGATAGAGTTACAAAAAAGTGCAATTCATTGGGATTAAATTCAAGCAAAAGGATCAAGTGCTACTGCCTCTGTGACAAGAGAAACTTAAATGGCTTATTAGAGTTAAGATCTGGCCGAGTGGAAATGTTTGCATGTGGAACATAGTAGGCACACAGTAAAATCTGATCAAATGTCAAATCAAATGTTGAACTTCTAAGGTTGCTAAAGTTAATTCATTCTCCTGTATCTCTTTTCCTAAAGGAGAGAATGAGAAAGCAAATGTCAAACCAAGCTTTTCCTGTTTCATGCAGCTGTGTGTGCCAGGAACACCAAGTTGCTTTGGTTGTTCTTGACTTTTGTTCTCAAGCTCTGTTAATCTTTGTTCATTTTGTGCGTCTGCTCTCTTGTAAGACATCTTCATTGTGGTTTTTCTTCCAGCTGAATAATCTGTATAAATATAGAGGTCAAGAGAAAATTAATGTATTTTCATAGGTTCATGAAATGAAAGATCCAATTTCCAGTGAAATTCTTTTTTAAAAGCCGTTTAGCTATAAGTGTGTTTTATTTTCCAGACTTCAATATCAAGACTAAGAATATCATGGACTGATGGTCTGGCTGGTTCAGTGGGAAAAAGTCACACCGGTTTCCAGTTTTGACTTCATACAAAGCTGCTTTAGAGTGCTTAGAGGAAAGTGAGTCCAGTACTTGCACACAGTAATGCCATCCACACCAGTTAGATTTAAAGACAGTGTAACCTGATAGTACGTGTGGCTTAGAGAACAAATCTGTCACCTGGGGTCATGTTCAGGAATGCCTCTGAAGGAAAGTAGAAATGAAAGAAGATACATGCAGTCTTAACAAGGTAACATACATGTAAATATAAGCTGAAAATTATTACATAGACATACAACATGAAGGAGCAAAAATGTTGGAGGACTGGCAAAGTAATATATGAAGCTATCAGATAACTATTTTAGTCAAATTATCCCAGACATCATCGTGGTGCCTGTCCTCTAAAGATAATACATCCTGGAGAGTTAACAGTTAAAATTTTAGAGCAACTTGCTGCATAAATTTGCTTATGAATGAGGAACTGCTTTAAATCTTAATTTAATATGTGAAGACAAGTGCATTAGCTTATAAATTGTTTATAATTAATGCATTTATTAGCTTAATTAGTGAAGTCATTAGCATAGCCAGCAGTTGTGTTTAAAAGGTTATGATAGGGCGTTAAGCAGCTCAGCTGCCTCATTGTGTAATATGGCAGATATATATGTCATCTCTATGATACAGTTTTAGCCTTTTCTAGTATAATACTGTTTTTTGCAGTTTGCTTTGTTTGAGTTAAACATTAATGTCACAGTATGTCATAGCCAGCGATTGTTGACAATAGGCATGATCTGGCTGGATACAGTAAAGGTATTGAGTTGATGTTGCATTATTTGACAGAAATTAATGCATTCTTCTATTATTTCTGACCATTTCACAAACAAAAATGACAGTTATGCTTAAATAATGAACTCAAGTTCCATTTTTTTAAAAAAATTGAAACTAAAATGAACTAAATCTTTAGTTCATGCCATTTTGTAGCTGGTCGTTTTTCCTCTGACACTGGCTAGAATTTGCTAATTATTTCATCAGTCAAATGAGAGAAAATTAATTGGCAAGAGCTTGACCATTGAGTACTTGTTGAAATTTTAAAAAATCTTAGCAGAGAAGAGGATTTGTTGCTTCCCTTAATTTTATATCACTGTAAATTGTACTGTCAGATGAAAGAAGAATACAGAAAATATCACACAACAAAATGTGATGGAAATTTTTCATTATTTGCTGGTATTTTTGAAAACAGATATTGTGTCTATGATGTTGTCTTGATTGCTGCCACAAAAATGACATTTTTTTTGTTGATATTGTATTGTGCATGATAAACAGCTCTTCAGCTTAGAGTCATAAGTGTTACTCCATGTGTGGGTTGGTGTGTAGTCTGTGGATGGTGACGTGTGGCTCATCAATGCTGCTGATCAGTTCCCCGGGGCGTTCAGTGGCTCAATTGCGCTGAAGGACGCTGTGTCCTTTGGGGTGGAGGCTTATAAATGCTGGAGCCTCTGGTCTTCACTCTCTGCTGCCTGCTGCAGAGGGTATGAAGAGCAGTTTTCTCCGAAGCCAGAGGAAGAGGCTTTGCTGGTTAAAGGTACCACAAGTGAGACACTGAAAGACAGGAGGTGAGGCTCTGCATGGAGGAAGGGTGAACATGGATTTATGATCTATTTTTATGAAGATGAATTGGTTTGTGCTTTAGTTTTTTCTCGAATGGTTTGACTTGTAATTTTAGCAAGAGATTACAACTGATATTGCTCCAAGTCTCTCTCCTCAATCCCCTTTGCTACTTTTTAGGATCTTTTTCAAGCATAGAGTAGAAATTTATTTGATTTGATTAATTTACATGAGTTTGTATTTGTGCTCCAAAGTTATCAAAGCTTTGTGATCGACCATTTCTTCATGTAGGTCAGAGAACCCACCATGTTTGACATTGATCTCAGTGGTTTGGTTGTAGCATAGGAAAGCAGGTCACTGATTTCCCAAATTGTGAAACTATCAATGTCTCCTCTGGCCTTAAGCTCTAGGTCCCAACATAATTAAAGCTGTAGGACGTGGGCTGGGACATTATCCACTTAAAATGACAAAAGATTCTTTAGAATTACATGCTTAGCTTTTCTTACAGTGGTGGGAAAATTATAAGGTGTTTCAAAATGAAAAGGGAAAGAAATTGTCAAAATCTGTAGCATTAGACTTTAAGTATTTTCTAGTGGGGATATTGATGTAAAGATATCAAATTTTTGGCTGCTGAGTGGCTCTAAAAATAAATGGACTCTCTTTGAGCAGATGCGTGTTTTGCTTTGGTGTTTGACTTTTCATCAAACATTCAGTGACTTTTGCATTATGTAGCTGCAGATGGGATAGATAATCTTATCTGCTGGCACTGACGTTGCCCAAAGTGGTTCACTTCTTGTGCTAATAGAAACACTGAATAGAACAATACCACAGGAATTGATAACCATAGGAAGTGGACCAATATTATTTAGGAAACCTGCTGCTATCAAAATGCCATTATGCATAGCTCAATCATCTCTTTGGTTAGTCAAACAAGCAGTCATGCCATCTGCTCTGTAATCATACCATTTCTGCGCAAATGGTATGTTATTTCATATGTTTCTTTGTTTTTATTTAACCCTTTTTTTCATTTTCCTCCTCTTCTTCATTTGTCCTGCCTGAACACATTCACTCCTCTTTTCATACCGCTCCTCATGCACCTAATTTCCTCATGATGGACTCTGGGCGTCCTTCTCCTTCCTTTCCTGGCATGACCCCTTCTTTTCTTCGCCCTGCTAAACCTCTTGACACGTGTGCTACCTTCTGGTTGGAGATTGCAGAGTGTGCTGTAGCCCCAGTTGCAATGGAGGACAGTGACCATGAGCCTTCCTCTTCATCAGATGAACAAGACTCGTGCCCAGCCTCCCCTAATCACAGCAGGGGCCATGATGCTAAGCAGGTATCAGTGACACCCCCAAAAACTGTTAAACTCCCCATTTTACTGCTATCTAGTGAGAGTCTTAAAGCTGATATGGACACAGCAATCATACTGTACAGCTAGAGGACAAAATTCTGACTCGTCTTTGGGTCAAATGCATCCTCTGTGTTCTTTCTCTAAATAGCAACATACTATGTACTTTAAATTTTTCATTTGTCCATCCTTAGTATCACCTAATCTAATGTAGAGTGCATAAACATAACATGAGTACAGTGTCACAGTATGGGCTTACAGCTGAATTTAAATGGCCGTGTTGCTTTCTGGGGCCACTGTATTATTTATCTAGCAGGAACACTTTGTCTGTGGGACTGGAAGAGCTGTGGTAACTGGAGTCCACAGTAAGCATAACAGCATACACTTGAGCTGTGTATCATCTCACAGGAAAGGCTGCACTTTTTATGTTTTACTTTGTAAAGAAGAGTAATATACACTACTAGTCAAAAGTTTATACACACCTTTTCATTCAATGCTTTTTGGGTTTTTTTGTATTATTTTCTACATTGTAAATTAATACTGAAGAGTAACACTTTTTTGTTTACAATATAATTCCATATGTATTCTTTTATAGTTTTGATGTCTTCAGTATTAATCTACAGTGTATAAAATAATTAAATAAAAACCACTGAATGAGAAAGTGTGTATAAACTTTTGACTGGTAGTGTATATATTTGACCAATCATAAAGTTTTGTTGTGCCACATTAGCGCCACATTAGCCCTGCAGAACTTATGAAGTGGTCAGGAGATTTATACCCCATGGTGTAGCAAAACTGTTTACAGATCACTCTCTGTGTCAAGTAATGTATAACCAAGCTTATGCTCAGTATTACAACTCATTCAATAGTTTTCATTGTGATGAAACAACAGGCAGATCCATTGAGATAGGTGCCTGGTCTTCCTGTTCATCTGTAATGTGATCTATCTTCACTAATGATTATTGAAAGTGATTACTAGCTGAATTGCCGCCAACGTGTAGGATGTTTATCGTGTGTAGTGAAAGGTGCATCCACATGTTTTAGAACCAATTTAGCTTGTTAATTTTCCCTATAGATTCACTCACTTCTAGCTTAAGGCGGAAGATGACAATCTTTCACCTTAAGCTAGAAGTGAGTGAATGAGGTTAACAGTTACTTCGTCTTGTTTGACTTCTGCAGTGAATATTTAGCTTTGTTAATGTCAGTAGGATCTCTCCTGTCACTGTGTCTCCACTGTAGAGCATAAAGTCATGAGATATTACGACTATTTTTAAAAGTGTGTATTTTCTGCTTCTGAATCTCCATACCTTCCTCCCTACATTGGCACTATTCCTTTTCTCTGCATGTCTTTGCCTCTGTCCACTACTTTTTTCCCACCTCGTCCGTCCCCTTCGATCTTGGTGTCTCTCTAGCATTCAAGCCACTCAGATGACTCAGAAGTGGAGAATATAATGCAAGACCCTCAACACCAAGAGGGGCATGGCGACCACCACCAGCTGCATGACCACATGTGCCACCACCATCATGACCATGAGGCTCATGATGCAGACAGGGAGACAGAGGGTGAAGACCGCCCTCACACCCCGTCATATCTGCGGCCCCCTGTGGCGGGTAGGGCCCAGTCAGATTCAGGTTCAGAGCCCAGTTTGCCGCACAGCAGGAGTGTGGAGTTTGACTTGACATCCCCCGTCAGTCCCTCCAGGCCAAAGAGCCCCTGGGGTCGATTTGACCCGTATGACAACAATGAGGTAAAAGTAGGTGTAGATGAGAAACCCAGAGAGGATAAATAAATCTCTGTGTTGTTTCGTTGTGCTTTTAGGGTGACTGTGTACTGTGATGTGTTGAACAGCTCAACTTCAGACAGACACACTTCATGGGATGGGACAGAGCTTGTAAACGACCGTGTACAAGTCTAAAGCTAATAAGTTGCTTTATGTAGCAAAAACAGTGGTTTGTTTTTATTTTCTTCTGATCCCGCATGATGGTACTGTTGAGGTTTGCTGTCGTGTGTAGACTTTTTTTTTGCAATAGACTTAATGGGGAAAAGTTTACAGGCCATGAATGGGACAAACTCTCCAAGATATTTGCAGTGTTTGATATTAATGTCAGTCATATTTACATATAAATATGTGTTTCCATGAACTACTCTTCTATTCTTGTTTTTTTTAAGGATCAGGACAAGGAATATGTGGGTTTCGCAACACTGCCAAACCAGGTGCACCGCAAGTCCGTAAAGAAGGGATTTGACTTCACGCTCATGGTGGCAGGTAAATCCTAGTTTGCACATTAGTAGACATTTGATCTTAAGCCCACCTTTTACTTTGAAGAGACTGCTAATCATGAAGTCTTAAGCGTCACTGTTTTATTCTTTGCTGTTCTTTGTTTGAAGGTGAATCTGGCCTGGGAAAGTCCACCCTGGTCAACAGTCTGTTTCTCACAGATCTGTACAAAGATAGAAAATTGCTCAATGCTGAAGGTGAGGAACACAGTTGTTGTTGGTTTTTTTTTTTCTTGTTTCTGCTTTGTTTGGTAATTTTTCAACTACAGTATGTCATGGCTGATGTTTAGAACTGAGGCCTGTTTGTGTTTTTCCTTAGAGCGAATCACCCAAACAGTAGAAATCACCAAACACACAGTTGATATAGAAGAAAAAGGTGTCAAACTGAAGCTCACTATCGTGGACACCCCTGGGTTCGGGGATGCTGTGAACAACACTGAATGGTACATGTTCAATATCTTCACTGAAT
Source organism: Amphiprion ocellaris (assembly GCF_022539595.1). Taxonomy (NCBI): domain Eukaryota; kingdom Metazoa; phylum Chordata; class Actinopteri; family Pomacentridae; genus Amphiprion; species Amphiprion ocellaris. Next base: position 7,534,844 of record NC_072772.1, read on the forward strand.
AAAATAACAAAACTATGAATCCTCACAGACCACAGATGGTTAGCCTCATTGTAGCCATGCTGTGGTTAAGAAGTCATGTGCAGTAGTTCAGCTGTTCCGAGGTCTGCATTGCCTCGGAGACTGAACGACCCTCTGTGTTTCTGCTCTAGCTGGAAGTCAGTGGCTGACTACATCGACCAGCAGTTTGAGCAGTACTTCAGGGACGAGAGTGGCCTCAACCGCAAGAACATCCAGGACAACCGCGTACACTGCTGCCTCTATTTCATCTCACCCTTTGGTCATGGGTATGACAAAGCTGCAGTTCTTCTCTAGGGATTAATTAGCCTGCTCACTGTCTCTTTTGTTATTCCTAATAGTAGAGAATATAAATGCTTTTCTGCTGCAGTATCTAATGTCTGTGCTGGTATTTGCATCACAGCATAACAACCAGAGTGAGCTAGGTCTACCATTTCTTTCATTTTATGTAAAAAAAAACATGTATGTCATCACCTTACAGATTTTCATTTACAGCCTGTCATGAGCACACAGCTACCTGAGTAAGGCAATCGCAAATATGTAGTGGACTAGTATTTACTTGCAGTGCATTCAGCCCCATAAATTGTTAATGCAGCAGCTCTTGCACAGAATTGAAGCAGTTCTCAGCTGCCTTCAGGTGAATTTACATCTGGTGCAGTGCTTTCACTCTAATCATTTGTTAGCGCTGAGTGCTGATGTGGTACTTTTAAGTGCATTTGTGCACATGCACTGTTCCACATCACTGTGCTCATCAAGGAACAACTCTACCATAAAACTCAAGTAATGCTGCGCTGCATTTTCAGTGCAACAGTGATGGAGCAACTGCTCCCTCTGTTGGTGATCATCAGTCATTACTCATCAGGTAACACCAAGAGGTCACTAAGAGCAAACCTCTGCTGCTGCTGATCGATACCTTGCACATCCACAGACATCGTCTTATGGCTTAAATTTGATGTCAAATCAATATGTTCAGGCTGCCAGCATACAGTTACAGATCAGGTTTGTGGCTTCACTGTTTCACAGTCAGGCCAAACAACTTTGAACAGTCAGTTTTATCCTTTAACATGTACGGAAATTCCCTCAAATTTTTGTATGTTACGGGCTGACATAGCATATAGTAGTAAAAATATCCTTCCTTAATTATAGTCGTTTCCTGTAACAGCAAATCGTCAGATGAGAAATGGCATATTTTACTCATGTTTGAAGACCATGGGTGCTAATAGCACATTGCATAGAGAGAGCATTGTGTTGTATTGTCCTTCATAAATATGTCTCTTGTCTTTTCTAGCCTTCGGCCTCTGGATGTGGAATTTATGAAGGCTCTGCATGAGAAAGTCAACATCGTCCCTGTTTTGGCCAAAGCCGACACACTCACCCCTAGTGAGGTCAAGAAAAAGAAAATTAAGGCAAGGCAGTCAATAAACTGTTGATCTCCTCCTATAAGTGAGGAACCTTAAGATGCATGTGACGTACATCTGAATGACTAAACAATATCGCTTTAATAGGTTCATGAAGCAAGCAGCGTTCTGTATCCCAGCGTCTGAAAAGGACAGAGTTGACACTTAAATTAGAAGTAGATGTTTTCAAGATTTCTCCTCCATATCTGTCCATGCAGATCAGAGAGGAGATTGAGCAGTATGGTATCAAGATATACCAGTTCCCTGACTGTGACTCTGATGAAGATGAGGAATTCAAGCAGCAAGACCTCGAGCTGAAGGTGAGCGCCAGAGCTGCCAGAGGGGTCCCAGTGTTCTTACTTTCATTGTCTTGTCTACAGTTTGGTGTTTGCAGGATGTTGAAAGCAGCGTGCACTTTGTTGGCACATGCTTAACCACCATAATTTTCTTCATCTAGGCTTTTGCAGTGTCAACAGACAAACCTAAAGCATCGCCTGGAAGCTGAATGCTCATATGAATCATTCTTTTTAGGCACATTTGTTGGTCTGAACACATTTAGTAGAATAATCCAATTACAGAGTGTAGTGATGTTACATTGAATATACGCTCCATATAATATGTGACCTTGACAGTTTGTTCACTGCACATTTCACAGACTCGATGAGTCACCGTTCTCCATCCCTTTCACATCACAACCTGGCAGTGAGGATGCAGTCAGTGTGCCAGCATATATCTCTCTGCTTCTGTCCTTGGGTAGCCTCTGATAAGAGCAGTGTGGAAGAGTGGAAACGTTTAATGGGATGCTCATATTTAAATTTAAAAAATAAGGTTAAAAGCTATAAATTACAGCTCCATTTGGATTAAACAGAGATTGGGAAGAAAAAACGCTGCATAATATAGAAGAGGGCAAAGACTTTAAAGAGGTAAGTTGGGGAAAAAAAAGAAATAAACCAGCCATGACCACATCCGCTGCAGCACTCAGTACTGCACCAGTCCATTCTTCAATCCTGACCCATCTACACTCTTCCCAACTCTATACATTACAAATATCATTTTATTTTATGGTCCTTTCTGTTCTCCCTTCAAGGAAAGCATTCCCTTTGCAGTAATTGGCAGCAACACAGTGGTGGAGGCTAAAGGGAAGAGGGTGCGAGGCCGTCTCTACCCCTGGGGTATCGTAGAAGGTAGACACTCTCTCCTAGTTCACAACTTAAAATGATTTGTAGTATGTTCATTTAAACCAAAAAACTCCATTAAGTCTTTAGATTTCACATTAACATAAACACAGAAAAAGTTTCTGACAGTTACAGTACTTGTGTGTGTTCATTGATTCCATTTGCATTTATATTCACATTTTACTGCATGGCAAGTACAAATCATAGGTTTTTAGAATGCTGAATCTACAGTTGATCCTCACGTTGTGCTCTGCAGTGGAGAACTCGGCACACTGTGATTTTGTGAAGCTGAGGAACATGCTCGTTCGCACACACATGCAAGACCTCAAGGATGTGACCCGGGAGACCCACTACGAGAACTACAGAGCCCAGTGCATCCAGAGCATGACCCGCATGGTGGTGAAGGAGCGCAACCGCAAGTAGGTCCATACTGACAGATGCACTAAAGTGGACGTTTAGATTGACATCATCTGCAGATTTAAAGAACAGAACGAAGATTCATCCTTTTTATTGCAGTGGCTAGATGATACCACCGTGAGCAAAAAACACCCAGAAACTGTTTGGGGTTCAGAGCGTTAAAGAAATATTATATATTCCAACATAAGATAAAGATAGTTGTTTTTTCTGTTGAAAAGATGTAAACCATTAATTTCTATGTTTTTCCTGGTTTTTAATGGGTTCCCATATTTAATCCCCAGAGCACACACAATTATCTTAGATTTCTGTGTAATGTGTTAATAGTGTTTGTTAGACAGATTCCTTGTCCTGCAGATTACATGTCACAGAGAGCCCCAGGTTTACTTAAATCTATTTATATGTGAAGCACCTTTAAAAAATAACCACAAAAGCAAACATGAAATGCTTCTCTACAACCTGTATCTCTCTGCAGTAAACTAACCAGAGAGAGTGGCACAGACTTCCCCATCCCCGTGGTGCCCGGAGTGTCGGAGAGCGAAACAGAAAAGCTCATCCGAGAGAAAGATGAGGAGGTACGGCACGCCGACCACGAACTGGAGTCACATCACCAACACGATCATGACCATGACCACGTGTCCGACCACAATTCTGACCACCATGAGCACTCAGACCCCCATCCTGACCCAGAGCCACCTTTACATCAGCTAGAAGACGAAGCCCTCTGAGTGTCTTTAGCTCACAGATTTTTTTTTACCCATAAGGTTTTTATAAAGCAGTCAATTATGCTTTCTGGGTTAACAAAGAGTAACCTCAGAAACATGACTTGGTATGATAATGCATTAAATGTCTAGTTCCCTGCCCTTTGGACCTTTCAACACTGGGTGGGAAAGGAGTTTTATCATAAACTTGTATTTTTTTCTGAGAAGCACTCACAGTGAAGCACCAGGATACATATAAACACGGCATCGTGTAGAGTCAGATCTTCAGCCAGATAGCAGTTTGTTGGCTCCCTCCCCAGGGTACTCAGGTGTAGAGATAAATGTGTAATATGAGCAGCTTTTAAAACATTCAGCATTGCTGTTAACCCTGGGTTGATAACATCTGTTCCATGGTTCACCACTGAGACTGCTGTATTAACTGCTGACAAGGTACTAAGGATGACACAGTCTCAAATACCTGGAGTTTATTGTTATTTAAAGGGATAAATAAAAATACAGTAAAAAAAAGATAGATAAATAACAACAGAGCAGGTAATAATTAGAATAAATATTCTCAGATTAAATATTATGAAAAGAAACCTTCCATATAGATTCCAATTATTTTAATTGCACAGATATGAGCCTAACACCCTGTTAATGTGATTACTTATGCCCCTGTTCTGAACTGAAGCTTGAATGAGCAGGAATAGATAGATAGATGTCTTTAGTGTGATGAGAGGTTGTCCAGCGAAATATAATAATGTAACCAAATACAGCTGATGATGTGTCATTGTCCATGTTTTTAAATGTCTCTTCCTTTTCCCCACTTAACCCTACAAAATCTATTTATTTCATTAAATAAAGAGACTATTTTTCCTCATGTTTTTTTTTTTATTATTTTCTGTTTAAACAACACAAGAATTAAAACAATAAAATGTTACTGTGACTTCATACTATCTCAATGTACATGTGCTGAAAATGTGGAAACAAGATTTATCCCATTCGTGCTACAGTTAGCTGCCATACTTTACTACGCAAAGTACAATCACAGCAACGGGACAAAACAGCTACAGATTCTCACACTAGAAAGCACCTGATTTGCACTTGTGTGACCTAAATTATGACTTTGATGTGACAGACAATATTATAAGTCCACATGATTGACTGGTTAAGTTGCCAGCTGATATTAGTGCATTTTAATATCTTGAAATCCTGATGCTGGCTCCCTGCAGTTGTTCAGCACAGATCATGTGATGGAGAGAGAACGCACTGACCTCCCGAGTGTTATTGATTTTTTTTGTCTGTGTGGTCATGCGTAAATAATTTCCCCTTAAAAACCCAGCACAGTTCGCTGACATGCCCACACTTGGCGCTGCAATCTAAGTAAAAGTGCATGTGTTGCATCAGACTGTGTCACTAACATCGGTCTCCTCTCTCCTCACAGTTGCGGCGGATGCAGGAGATGCTACAGAGGATCCAGGATCATTTGATCACTCAGAAAGACGGCTATTAAACACGGTCACACTGTGTACATGTCTCACTGGGTTTAAAAGAAGAAACGCCCAGGAAACCTTTCTCCCACTCTTGAACATTGACATCCCTCGGTGTCCACCCAGCCACCACTCAGCCTCATCGACAGCATGTTTCACATGGATCAGGGACCTGGTGAGGACGTGGTAAGACGTTCTGACATTTGCAGCTTAGCAGCTCCCTTTATCCTCTCCAGAATCTCTGACATTAATCTCACCACTGCTGCAGAACACCTGACCCTCCACTCTACCTGTTTTAAACAGGTCTGATGTTCTTTGGAAAGAATCGGTCTCCAGGTTGAGGGTTAATTCACATATGGGAAGTTTTATTTAGCCACATGATCACAGGGTGGTATAATGAGGTTTACATCAACGTACTGGTGACCTGCTCAGATTTTTTAAGCACATTTTTTCTGGTGCGAGTGTTTATTTTTATTATATCTATAGGTCAACATGCATATATACTGTAATAATTTAATTTTCTATGTTACACTCAACTGCTTTTCCTCTTGTAAGTGTACCAGGTTTTATTTAATTACACCCTGCTACACTGCCTGACATTATACAGGATTGTTTTATGTTGAATTCCCGCCCGCTGAGGTTCCTGTTGGTAAATTTGGTTTCATCTTCAGGCAGAGATTGAGTTTAATGAAAATTTAGTTTTATTAGTGTCTGCATGTTTATAGTTGCCACCTCCAATGCCCGACATCATGGATGTCTGAGGTTCTGCTCAACATTGGCCAGTTTAAACTCACTTAGAACTGCTTACTGATTTTCATGTCAACATTTAAGTTAATGTACCTTTCAACATGACAGAGAAGAAATATTTGGAGAATTCCCCAAAGAAGAGTCATTTAAAAGTCGGCTGAGGACTTTGATAAGACAAGACCCTAGATTTGCATGAGGTGAGCGTCCAGTGGCAGGGTTGCATCACAGCCCATGCAGTGTATTTATTTTTGCATGTGTTTTATGAAGGTTACTCAGATTGTAGTTTGGTTACTGGTGATCAGCTGTTGGGGAAATATATATAAAACAGATGTTCTTTGTTTTTTTAAAATAGTTTGGTTTGTTTTAATTTTGTGTTCTCACTTCTCAGCAACTGTTGATTGAGTACTAACCTTGACATTTGTCTTGTAACCAATGATAAACTTGAGTGTCCCAAATTTTGGATTTACCTTGAAAAGTGTGAATTTTGTTTGACTTATCAAAGCCAAGGGTAATGATCAAAATTACTGCGTGAACATAATTATTTTGCCAATTGTTTCTGTTACAAACCTTTGTTTTGGAGATGAGATGACTCTGCCTTGTGTGACTTTTGCTTTCTTTAAAAAAAAAAAAAAAATACATTCCTTGAACTTCTATCCCAGAGTCAGGTCATACTTTTGTTTCTAAATTTGTTTTATATTAAATTTCTTTTGTTATGCTACATTTTTGAGTATATTTATGTAATAAATTTATAAATGAAATGACGAATGAAAGGATGATATGTATAAATTCTAATATTGTAATAAAATATGAATAGAATTTCATGCTCAATCAGACATTGGGGTTTTATTTTTATGTGAAAGTTTAAGTGGAGCTGAATGCTGTGGTTTCATTTTAATACATAAGTTTAAATGTAACAAACTTTAATCACCTATCCCTGTATTAGATTGTGCATTATTTCAAAGTGAGTTAATGGTTAATGGCCACATAATTATGGTTCAGTAGAATTAGAGGTTTTGTTAATGAAAGCCTCTGTGGAAGCCCCGCCCCCTCCTCAGGTGTCGCTAAGTAGCGGCTCAAGTTCAGTTCTGAGCTGGTTAGCTAGTCAGCTTGTGTGAACCGTATAATGCAAACGAAGCCCCTTCTATCAGCTGCCTAGACGAGTCTGTTCTCACTCGTTATGTGATCACCTTTTAACGTTAACCAGTGAGTCCTTTTTGAAGCTAACTGCTACCCGATGTCCAGTTTAAGACGGTTAACTAACGGCGATGCTAACGGAAGTTAGCAGAGGAAGCTGCACAGACTCGGGAGAAATCTGTAAGTTATTTCTTTTTGTTGTTTGTAAACTTTAACTAAGGTTTCTATGGTTTCATAGCATTATTTTAACACTGATTTTATCGACGACTTAAGACAAATAGTTTACCCCAGTAGTCTGCAGCTTGTTAGCTAAGTTAGCTTGTTTGCTAGCAACGTCCCTTTAGCTCAGCTTAAATAGTTTATTTCATTTTTAAAATAATCACACGGCCTTTCCCTATATACGGAGTTTAAACAGGCTGTTGATTATGCTTTCTAGTCAAACTGTTAATGTGTTGTAATTTATTATGTACCTAGCTGTACTCTCATTCCAGGTTATTAGGTACACTCAGTTGTAACTAATTCTTTTGACTAACAACCTTGTAACGATTGCAATCATTTTCAGTAACAGACGTGAATTATATGCATAGTTTGTTGTTTATTTTCATTTCGTAGTACAAAAACATAGTTGTAATATTTCATTTACCATCACTGGTACCTGAGTTTGCATGTGATACTGTGCAAGACGTGTAGTTACGAAGGATGATAAGTAAAGTCAAACTGCAACAATTGATCAGTTATCAGACAGTTTATTCGCAGTGGATTTTAATAGCCTACCCATTTGTCATTTCTCAACAAATGTCACCTTTCCGAGTGTGATGATGACTCTGTTATCTTTTGTTTTAATAGCTTTGTAGTTCCAATATCTTTTGGTGTCATTGTTGGACAGTAAAAACTAGATACCTAAAGATGTGTCTTGGCACCTCTAATTGACAGATAATTAATAATAAATAGAGCTTTAGTGTGAATTGTAAACAACAGTAAAAATCCTAATTTTATTTAAACACATTGTAGTACATCCGTCAGTTTTCTTCAATGAGCCACACTATAGAGGGAACTAATTTTGTCAGGGACTGGGACCAAAAACTTTTTTTGAGTGTGTCAGTTAAAATTTCAAGTGGTCGCATTTGTGGGAGTGAATGGTGATCATTAGGGTGTTTTCTTGTCACTTTAACCAGCACAGGCAGCGGCTGCGTTAGCCATACTGGTAGAAAGTAGATCTTTTATTTCTGCATCTCAGCAGCATCTACCATAGTCTGCACTGTGAGGCGTTAAAGAACATCAGTAAATGTAGTGTCTATCGATAAGCAAATGTTCAGCTTGTGAGGTGTTTTGTGACCTGTCAGTTGGTCACACCAATGCGACAAGTGAAAAAGTAAGTCTGGAGCCCTGACCTGGGGGCAAGTGGAAAATGAGTCAAAGTTTTTGCATTGTTAGTAAAGTAAATATTATAAAAAGATCTATTTCTGGAAATTTTCCCAGAACTTGCTGTAATTTTCCTGGATTTTTCATAGAATGTGGGAATGTTCTGGGAATTTTAGCGGAATTTTCCTGAAATTTTATTGGAATTTTCAAGAAATGTTATAGGAATTTTATTGGGAATTTCTGGTAATTTTCCAAGAATTTTGTGGGAATATTCCATCAATTTAATGTAAAATTTCCTGGAAATTTATGGACATTTTCCAGGAATTCTATGGGAATTTCCCTGAAATTTTATGAAAAATTTCCAAGAATTTTATGCGACTGTTTTGGCAACTTCATGGGAATGTTTTGGGAATTCTGTGGGAATTTTCCTGGAATTTTATAGAAAATTTCCTGGAATTTTATAGAAAATTTCCTGAAATTTCTCTGGAATTGAATGAGAATTTTCCAGAAATTTTATAGCAATTTCCCCAGAAATTTTATGGGAGTTTGCCTGGAATTCTGTGTACATTTTCCAGGAATTCTATTGGAATTTCCCTGGAAATTTTCCTGAAGTTATATGGAGATTTTATGGGAACTTTCCAGGAATTGTATGGCAATTTTCTGGCAATTTTCTTGGAACCATATGGGACTTTTAAATTTTCGTGGAATTTAATAGGAATTTTCCTGAAATTTTATGAGCTTTTCCCTGGAATTTTTTGGAAAGTTTCCTGCAATTTTCTGAAAATTCTGTGAATTTTTCTGAAATTTTATGGGAATTTAAGAGGACTTTCCTGTAATTTAATGGAATTTTCCAGCAATTTCATGGAGATTTTCCAGGAAGTTTTTGGACATTTTCCAGAAATTTTCCTGGAACAATATAGGAATTTTCTAGGAATTTTAGGTGAATTTTCCTGGAACCATGGAAGAAACCTGGAAGATTCCATGAAAAAAGGATGATTTCCAAGAAAGTTTCCACTAAAAAGAGAGTACTTTAGTACAAATAAAGGAGTTGGGGAATTGGGGAGTCAGACACAGTGTTAAGAGTTTTTAGCTGGGTTGAGACTGATCTCTTGAATAACCTAAAGAGCAATAGAAAAGAAAGCAATACAAAAAAGTATGTACTTTTCGTTTTATTGTCACCTTTAGCCACTGCTCAGTCTGTTCTTTGCTCTACAGGCCCAGCACAATGGCCTCCCCTCATACTGGGATGATCTTCAGTTTGTACTTTTTTCTCTTTCGCTGTTCTTCTTTGTAGGCCTCACTGCAATCCAGCAGACTTACAACCAGCAAAGGCATCTGCTCCTTGGAGCAGATATAGCACTGAGACAGGCAAAACCCACATGTTAACTCAGCGATCTTACAAGTTCTGATAACAGGCCTGTGCAGCAGTTTAACCTGTAGTGTACTTTGTACAGTTATTCCAAACTTGAGCTGTTCTGTCATAATAGAACCTCAAGTATTGGTACTATCCACATTGTTTTTAAAAATACCTCATAATCCGTTTATTATTTAGTATATAGCAGATAATAGCCTTCTTTATCACAGAGACAAATGATGCCGACCTGATCCTCATGTGATTTTGTGAAGTGATGCATTTAAGAGAAAGATGAGAAGTCTGATAATACAGAATTTACACATCCCTTTAGGAATCAGAGACATTGGTAAACGGTTCAGTGGAGCACTTCACAAACTGGTGGATTGCTTCCTCTGAGTTAGAAGTCAGTTGCTGCCCCAAGCAAAGGATTGTCTTGTGATAATACAATCCAAATCTTCATATTTGCAAAGAAAAAAAATACCACTTTGTTCAAAGAACCAAAAAAAGCAGCTCCAGCCATTTGTAAACATAATACAATTTATTAAGTATACTTTTTAAATTTTTTTTTTTTTTAATAAATTTTACATATCTTCCCCAGCTTTTTACATAATACAGTTAGATCTAAATGCAGCCCAACATTTACAGGCTATATACACCTTAAACTTTCTCCATAGGGAAAAACACACAAGTATATTGTTGCTTCTTCAAGTATGTGTATCCCTGTTAACTTTCATACATTTTGTTTTAATACAATATGATTTCAAAATACAACAGCTCAAGATCACTTGCATGAAGTCTTAAAGTGGAAAAATGGGGTAATTCATCTTTGCACTAAATGAGTTCTTTAAAAAAAAGCAATGTCCCTGCTCATATCGTATCAGAACAAAGTACGAAAAAGTTAAGGGGTGAATACTTTCCAAAATGGCCAAATGTGATATCAACAGCGGGAGAGGTCTGTGTAGATATCACCCCCTCATATACAGCACTGTACATGGTCCCAGAAAAAACGAAGAAGCTATATTATAAAATTTACATTAAAACAGAAGAAGTTATTCTCCAGATGAAACAAGCAACGGTAAATCTTAAAATACAAAATCAGTTTTAAATGGTACACTTTACATACACTTGATACATTAATAAAGTAATCGCATTTTTTTTTTTTTTAAAAAAAGGGTTTAACTTCTGCTGAGTGTGCTACTCGAAATTCTGTCACAGATCAGTACATTCAGATTAAATTAGGAGAGCACAGTGTTTTGCTCTTCTGCTAAGTGCTATGTTAAAATGCAGGTCGGCTGCTCATTGAGACTTGTAGATATTTTCACAGTGCTGGCTTTGCAAAAGGGTAGGCTTGAATAAACACACATTACTTGGATTTATGTTGGTTGTTCAAGTCACTTTGTACCAATCCCCACCCAAAGTTATGGATAACAGAGCTTAAAATCTGCGCCACAGAATCTTGTACATTCCTACACCAGCTACTCTAACAACAGAAAGCGCTGCTATAGGTCCTCGCATTCATAGCAATCACTAAATCAACACAGTTATGACATGCATTCACAGCATGCAGGCACACAATCCTACTACCATTTGCACTACAAGACAGCATAGATACACTTTATTTTATGGACCTTTTCTGTGTTTACATTCAACATCTCTGAACTTGCTGCCCTTATCTCACCTTGTAGAATTAGACCGAGTTTTCATTTCCGACAAAGTATATAAAGTCACCTCTGCCTGCTGTGTTTACATCAAGGGAGCATGTAGATATTTGGCAAAATTTAGAATATAATAGCAGCTGAGACAAAAACTTTTTTCCTAAACACTAACTTGTACGTGTGCTCTGTGAACAACCGCCAGTATGTTTGAGTGACAAATAATAAAGATAAGTAATAATTTGATTGTCCTTTAATTCCAACATTACAAACCAAAACCTGAAAACACTGCATATTCTTTTACTGTAAGTTGCTGCGGTGAGATTGATATCCATCAGCATTATACTTCACTGAACTATATTTTTTCCTCATCACAGATAGTTGTTTTACATTGAGCACAAACAGCCAGCAGGGGGAGGTATTGCTGTATGCACCATCCCTGAGGCCTGTGGCTCCAGTGCAGGGGACAGTTCAGTCCATGATTTAGCTCCAGCCCTGCAGCACTGCTGGGGAGGAGGAGCTCCTCAACATCACATTCTCAGTGTGCTGGGTATGACGGTTCAACCCTCTGATCCTACACTGTCTGGACTTCGTACTGGCAGCAAAACATTTCCCTATATGAAGCTGTTTCTGTTTAGCTCATGTGAAAATAACTACTGCTCCATTATCTTCAACAATGAGTGGCAAGTGAGAGCCTCAAACTGCACATCTACCCACTGTGTATTAGCACATACGCATAACGACTACAAACCACATGCAGTCTGGTACGTCCTACATTCTGGATCAAGTTTTCAGGACACTGGTAGACTCGTATAGAAAGAGGTGTGCAGTTTGTCTGATTGTTCCCGGCTTTCTGTCTGCTGTAATGCTTCTGAATGATAGTGAAGGTCTCCAGCAGCTCTCCCGCCCTTATGGTGGACTGACGGCCTGATCCGAGGCCCATGGTTCACCCCATTCGGGGGGTCGTCTCTGTCAGCAGCCTGAAGGTCCTGGTGGTCCTGTTGGCAATGCTCAGGCCAACTTCAGAGTGCTGATGGGGAAGGAGGGCATGGTCACCATTGTCACAGGGTTAAGAACTGTCTGACCCACCAGCTGTGGGTGGTGTGCCATCATTTGGGTGCTCATTGTTGTCTGCTTACCAATGATGGTGGCTGACTGGGTGGGTGCAGTGCCGTTCACCTGTGGGTGGGGGTGGTTTAGTGTGTGAGTGATGTGACCCACCACAGCTGGCTGTGTGACAGCCACTGGTTGAGGGTAGAGGGCAGGTAAATGCTGGCTCAGGTGAGCCACTGGGTGCACGGTGATGTGACCAATGGGCTGGTGGCCAGGGGCTAACTGCACAGAGCTGGTGGTGGAGGGAGCAAGGTGGGCAATGTGTTTGGGACCCCCTCCCTGGATGACATGGTTGACTGCCTGGATGACTGAGGGATGGGACACTGAAGCGTGGGCAATAACTGTGGGGTGCAGACTGGGTGCGGTCACCATCTGTGTCTGGGTGGGGATCAGAGGCTGACTGGGAGTAGTGGGAGTGCTGGATGTAGTGGCTGTGAGTACAGGCTTGGGCAGTGGCTGTGGAGGAGTAACTGGTAGGGGCTGGGCCTGGGGCTGGGCTTGGGGCTGCTGCAGAGGGGCTTTTTGCTGCATGGAAATGTGTTGGGTGATGAAGGAGGTAGTGGTGGTGGTGGGTGTCAGGGTCTGAGTGGGTGTTGCAGTCTTGTGCAGCTCAGGTTTCATGGTTTGAGGCACGACGGGTAAGGCAGTTGGCGTTCTTGGTGCTGTCTCTTCATCTGGGTCGTCATCCATAACGTCTTCGCCTTCTGCAACACCAACAAATGAAAAAACACAGTAATAAGAGAGAGACTCTCATTTTGCACTTGGCTTTGAAATAAGTGATTTAGTGCTATAGTCTTGTATCTGATGTTATCAATCATCCTACATGCAGTTCAGACAAACCAGAAATCCCATTAACTCTTTTGAACTCCAAACAGTTTCTAGGTATTTTCTTGCTTTATCACATTTTTACACATTGTGAGCTCATTGTTCTCTGCAGTTTTAAAGTCCTGCACCTTTATGGAAACAGCACAACCATATTTAGAAGTAGACAGGGCTAAAAATGTCTTTATTATACTATTTTTATATAAACTAGAAAAAAAGACAAGTTGAAAGTAAAATTTCCCTAACTGTTGTTTTTACAAAAATTGCAAAAGCCTGGGATCAACATTTTCCAAGTGCACACTGGTGTTAAAAATACAAAAAAAAATGTGTTTCTGCATGCTATAACAATTTTTCTTATGTTTTTGATTTGTGTCCATACTTGTCACCTATCTGCTCTGTCTAAACACAACCTACAGTTCAGCCAAAAGGTCACAGTTTTTGTCATGACCATGAGCCTCCGCTGAGTCACGAATAGCTTCTTAGATGCGCTGAGAAGAGCATAATTTTATTTTACTAGCCCTACCTGAGGCTGTGGAGGTCGAGGCTTGGTCCTCCTCTGGCTGTACTGTCTGACGGAGGACGCGGTCAATCTCAATCACATCCATCCACTGGCTCAGATCGTTCTTCAGCTCTGATAGTCGCTGTTGGGTGGCGATCTTCTCTCTGGCCAGTCGCTCCATGTCATGTTCATACTCCTTCTCTTTGCGCTTTAATGTCTGAAAGGAGAAAGGAGAAAATGGTCAAATTCGTGGACGTAGTGACTCCGTGATACTATGTGCTATCAATATGCACAGAATCACCTGTTTATTAGACTCACATGTACAGTAACATGTAACCATCCTATATGACAGCCTCACAGTGAATCCTGTGTGTCACTCTGACAGAAACGTGTATATATTTTTCTAAATTCACTTGGTGGTTTTTTATTAGACTGCAGTATATTGATTCATGTTCCACTTGTGACATAAGTTATGTAGGTTGACTAATTACTCTAGGCACTTTTGAATATAATGGAATAAATTATATCACTATAACCTCAAAATTTCTAATTATACTTATACTGCACTACAATGAAAAAAACACATTACTTTTCAGTTTTTCACTTTTCAGTTATGTTAAATATTCAAATTCTTAATACGGTACAATCAAAAGGTCAATTTTGATATATTATCATGGATTTAACTACCCAACAGTACATATAGTAATTAAGATCAACTCCACAGTTACCAGCAGCAGCTTTAAATTGATGCTATAGTAATTCGTGAAAAATTACAATCCAATAATAAAATGCACATTACCCTATATTTTGATACATTACCTATATTTTAATGCAAACACATTTTATTTTTACTCAAGTAAAATTGTAAATGTATGAGTTGTCATAATACTTTGAAGCTGTGGTATCACTAGTTCTTCCTTTTACCAATTTCCTTTTTTGGATAATTCTTCCACCACTGTGAGCAGCAACAGCTTTGTGAACCTTCCTTTTCATTGTTTTGTACTGGTATTGTATGTAACATATCCTTTGCACTTTACTGTACAATATAACTTCAAAGCCACTTTGCAAACAAAACATATTGGCTTTCTTAAACAGAGAAACTATAGTAGAAAATGACATGTTAGACATGAGTCTAACTTTTACAGCTGATTGATCAGAAATGTATCTAACAAGTATAGTTTTCATAATCAAAACCAGAACCTTAGTGCAGGGAGCAAAATAATAGGGCTACAGCAGCACGAGGGAAGGTGGAGGAAGGAGGAGGAGATGAGTATGGAAAGTAGGAGGTGCTTCCAGGCAATGGCTCTCTGTGACCCAATTTCCCTTACCCAGCTGACACATGACAAAACCAAACAAACTGAGCTGGACTTCCGTGTACACGGCAAGAGGAGGAAAAGTTTCTCTGTTTTTTTAAAAATATGAAAGCTCAACAAAACTTCACCAAAAGTTAGAAATTACATGTTTACAGACAATCACTTATCACCTAAAATATTCACGACTCAAAACTCCAAATTTACTGCTGGCTAAGGCTACAGACAGGGCAGAGTTATGTTGTTGAGGATTAATGTTTTGAAATCAAACGCTGCAAATACATGCACATTAATTATGACAGGTTGGTCAAACTATCCAGCACGCTCTCTGGCCTTGCTAGGAGAAGCTCAGGCAAATGATACTGTGTGAAATCTGCCACCAGCAACCTGATGACTCAGGATCATAAAGCCATTGTCCCAAAAGGTGGACTTCCTGTTAGTGCTCATGCTACCGTGTACAGTATTTGTGTGTGTGAGTTTGCAGTGCGTGTGCAAATCATCTTGTGTGTGCTGCTAAGAATCTGTGCGTAAGGCAGAAGCATTGTGTTTGAGTTGTGGCCTACTTGTGTTTCAAGTGTGAGATTTCTGCCAGTGTTGTTTGTGCATGTGCATCTCCAGTACAATGCGCATGTACATAAATAGGAAAGGGGGACAAAAAGGCGGGCCTTGTGCGATTCGGCACCTGTCTCTAGTCCTTATCCAGGATTAGAAATGCATGGGCCAAGCGATCTGTGCTTTGGCTGCCTCCCACTGGGGGTGTTGTCAGTCACTAGCACACAAACTCAGAGTTCACATTTTAGTTAGGCTAAGACAAAAAGAACACAGTTAAGCCAATTAATTGAATGTAAACAACCAGTTTATTGTGATCTCTTTAATATCAACAACCTTGATACGTATACAATAGATTTTCTTGTTGTTGTGTGACCAAGATAGACACCTAGCAGGACATTTTAGAGCTGGAAAGTCCCTGCGGTAGTATTCTATGCTGGGATAACCATGTGCAATCATGGCAACAGGCTCCAAGTTTTCCTTTTTCAAACCGATTTATTTATTTTTTGTATAAGTAGCATTGCTCAAAATGTACTCTGATACCAATATATCTTCAATAATCTGACACCAGGTATATCAGTTTATCTCTGCTTATATATCTTTGCTCTACTTCTTACAGATCAACTTCAAATTATAATAATATTCTTCACTCAATACTGTTAACCCTCTAAACCCAAAGCAATTTCTGATAGTTATTTCTCCTGTTACATTTTTACTCACTGTGGAAGAATCTTTTACTGCAACATAAAGTCCTGCACCTTTATGGTAACAACACAGCCATGGCCAGAATTAGAATTTCCAAATGTCCTTTGTTCAACACAACACAACACAGTTATAAAGCCATAAATTATATTTAAAAATGGAAAACAAAACAAAAATATAGTTTATTTCACTAAAATAAAAGTGAAAAAAAAACTTGAACAATATTTTTTCAAGTGCCATAGGTGTTACCATATTGGGGGGGAAAAGGAAAGTGTGACTCTACTACAGATATTTGAGTCCTTACATTTTTGATTGGATTCCACACTCGTCTCCTATGTGCTCTGTGTAAACCGCCTGCAGTTCAGCCAAATTGTCTCAGAATTTTTATTTTTTGTCATGTTAGTGTTGCAACTTAGTCAGACTTGATTGCTCAGTAGAATTGAGGAGCACAGATTTGTTTTTTAAACAGACTTTCGTCACAGCAAACTGTTTCTTTTGGCAAATGCTTATATTAGACATGTAGAATGAATTGATTTTGATTAAATATCGTGATATTAGGCTTAGATTTAGTAACTAAACAGCATGTCACAGATGAGTAGTTCAAGGATTGCCATAAAGCTAAAGATCTGGCAATTCTTTCTGAGTTTACATTTGTGTTGAAAAATATTGCCTTTTTATTGTAAAGACGGCATGCCTTTCGACCTCACCAGTGGGTTTTGGGGTTTAAAGGGTTAAGGTACAAACTGCTACACATCTCATTGTGAAATTTGGTGGTCAAATGCTGCTGGAAAACCACAAGAATTCTAGTATTGCAGCATTTTATACTCACAAAGACTGGTATTTATACAATTAAGTTCTTGTCCTCTAGCAGTCTTTTGAATCATGCAGATGTAATGTGGATATGTAGTACATTTTAGAGCCTAATGAGCAGGGAAGCACATATACTTTATAGATTAATGAATGTGAGATGCACTCATAAATATCACAGATGTGTCACAGATGTGTAAGTGATGATCAACAGCTCTCAGAGACAGCCAACAGCTTTCTGTCAGCTGGGGTGCTCCATGGTCCAGTCTGAATGCATTAACAACATCTTTGGTATAACACTTGATATGATAAAATGTCCCCATCAATAGATGTTAGGGAAACCGCCAAAATCCTTTCAAAGTTTTCTCACTAACCTGAAAAGACCATTAACACTTTAAGATCCCAAAGATGCTGTCTAGTTTCCCTGACAATGCCAACATCTAAACATTCCTTTTAAAACTCAATCCGACACGTGCACCGAAAACGTCTGGCTGGCTCCTTTTTACCTTGCCGTTTCTCTTTAGAAACAGCTGAGATTAACATGTAAACCTGATAGCTAAGTCTGCAGCAGATGGATCCCACATGACTTCATCACTGTGTTAATCATGTCACCAGGTTGGTAGGACACAAGGTGCCAACAGCCTTTTGATTCTTTACACATGACCGCACCTCCCGAGAATCCAAATCTCCTCCTTGCACAGACACAAGGCTTTACCTCGCCGCTGTTTGTATGTGAAAATCTAGATCAGTACAGAGATAGGCTGCAGTATGCGTGGGTGTGTGTGTGTGTGTGTTGTGTGTTGTGTGTGTGCCCGTGCGCAAGGTAAACACTACTCAAGCGCTGTCACAAGCAATGCGAGTGCCGAGCACATGGCCCCACAGAGAACGGGAAAGGGAGGGCAGCAGATAGCGGGGATTGAAAGAGAGCAATACAAGCTGTACTCACTGACTCACTTTTGCAGCAGCCGAGGACACACAGCACAAGGCTTGGTTTAAAGGGCCAGCACAGGAGGCCACGTTGCAGACATGCTGCTCAGAGTGGATGACTGATCAGGCTTCTGCAATGAGGTCTTGTGACAGTGTGGTAACCATAAACCCTTGTCTTATTGTGCCTTCAGGCTGAAACTGAGAACTTCACGTGGTGGCCGATTTCAACAATAAAGGGCTTGTCTCTGGAAAAAATACCTACTTCTGCGCACCATTTGTTGTGTGCAAGCTTGTGTTGGTCATAGCTGGCCTAATTACCTCTTCTCGGTTAAGAACTAACTGGTCAGTGGTCCACAAGTACTGGGAAAACTTAATAGCTAGCTGTTGTAAATGTAAAGTTGCTGGACAGATAACCATAATGAAAACATTTTTTTTTTTTTTTACCATTACTTGGGTAGCAGAGCACATTTAACACTCAGGTTTTTAGATTGTGTTACTGCAAAATTACAAAAGAAACCGCCAGACTCTCATAAGATTAATACATACAATAAAGAATATACTATGAAAAAGAAACATAATCATATTCAAGAACACTACTCTCGACTAGCAAGGAAGGCTGATTGTTTTTAACATTCCAGGCAGAGCGAATACCAAAATGGCACAGCACGTTTCAGACTGGCATTTGGGGACAAGCAGCGGAGAAACAAATTCAGTCAGGCTTTGAGAGGGATATGAACTGCGAATGGCGCAAACTGAGCCTTGTGTTTACGGCTCCATGCTCCCTCCCTGCTGCTGGCAAGCCAAGCCTGGTGGTACGGCGAGTCCTGCCTGTTGCAGTGCTGGGCGGGGGCCCAGCACGGGGGTGTGACGTCACGCGGCTCAGGCTAGCCATGTGCTTGCTGCTCATGTGGCCTTAAAAGCTCAGAGAGGCAGGATGGAGGGAGGGAGGGGGAGTAGAGAGGAGGAGCGCTAATGCATCAGGGCTGATTTTACAGCCTAGGCTTTCACAGCACCACTACAGGCTCAAGAGGAAAGCCTTCAGGAACAAGATGTAACACATTTTGAGTAAAACCCAATTATAGCCCTGGTAACATAAAAACTTTGACAATAAGTAAAATAATCTGAGTGTATTTAACACCTCTGGTTATAATTGCTGACTCACTGACACTCGAGATGTAATAAGGAAGTACAACCTGAGCCGTGTCGTAAGTTGGTGACTTTCTGCGGAAAACTGATAAAGTCCGCCCACAGTTGCAGGAACTTTGGTCATTTATAAATCACACCTGAGTTAATATGCGAGACAAATGAAATGGAATGTGATGCCAAGCCCAAAGCCGTTATTTGAACCTCCTCTGAGGACAGTGCTTTTGTGTACAAGCTGTTTCTGTGCTGCCAGCCCAGAGGAGAGCAAGGACAGGGGCGGGAGGGAGGAGGCAGCGTTCAGGGAGAGAGGTATATGCAGGCAGGACACGCGTCTGTCCCACTTATGTCAAGATGGCAGGGTGTGCACGTGTTTACTCTTTTTGTTTGAGGGGAGCGTGCATCCCATTACCCAAAGTTCCCATCTTTTACTCCATCCATACAAAACAAAACAGCACCAGCCTGGCCAATGGAGAAAAAAAGCCACCTAGTGATGAAGAGGCATGTACGAGCAAACTTAGAAAAGGAGCCAAACTGCTGTGACCTAGAATACATAGACTGTTATAACACTGGGTTAACTTTGTCCAACTAGACATGGTGAGGCTTTCGAGTTGACATTTCTGCATTAAGTGGTATCAGCTATGACATATTTCCTCACTTTATTTGCTTTAAATATAGCCCTTGGCCAGCTCAGCTCCTGGTAGAAGGAAAACACATGCAGGTCAGTTGAGCTCACCACTCACACCGTGTTGCTTAATCACAGAGAGGGGCAAAGGGAGGGAGATTGGGTGACGAGCTGTGCACCCACGGTGTCCTAGTTTTCCTCAGTATCCACGCACTGAGAGGAATAACCAGACTGCTGCCTCTCAGAGCATCAAATCAGCAGCGCACCATCCTCCTCAATATTACCATGAGTAAACCTGCACCACAGTTATATAATATTGACAGAGTTGGTTCTTACACAGAGGCCTTAAAAGCTCATAACCAAGCAGTGCACATCAAATATTACTGCATCATATAATCTACAGCCAAATAGAAAGTAAGTACCTTAGTATTATGTAGATTAAACATCAAGCCCTATTTGTAACTAGACAAGTGTAAAAACAATAACAAATGTTCTTCTACTTTACATGCAATGATGAGAAGCACTTGGCAACTGGATCATGTAATTATAAACCAACATATGACAAACTTGTAAAACCAGAAGCTTCCTTGAGTCCATAGGTGAACTTTTGCCTAAGAGCAATACCTGCCACCCTACAGGATCCATCTACATCCACAATAAACACTTTGACACACTCATCAGCACAGTCACTGTCTGAAAGAGTTAAACTAGGCCAGTGGTGGACCTTTGCACCGCTGTTTACAACCAGGATGCTCTCACAGTGAGTGCCTGACTCACACACAAGGCGAGACATTTTTGGACACTTAACAATGGTTCAAATGAGGAAGCCTTAGAAATAAAAGTCAGATCAAACACAAATCAAAACACAAATGACAGGGAATACCAGAAAAGGCAGAAGAAGAAGAAGCTGGAGATATTACTAATAATGAAGATGCTTGATATAGAATTTTTAGGCCAGTAACAATAGTACATAATCTCAAAAACCTCATTGGTCGACTCCTAGTACCATCTCTCTTACTTGTTGCGCTTACAGAGATCAAAAGC
This sequence comes from Amphiprion ocellaris, assembly GCF_022539595.1. NCBI lineage: Eukaryota > Metazoa > Chordata > Actinopteri > Pomacentridae > Amphiprion > Amphiprion ocellaris. The sequence continues at coordinate 7,555,823 of NC_072772.1, forward strand.
ATCATTTGCTCCAGTTCAAACAAGATAACCTAAAGTCTCATTCGATCTCTGTTCATAAGTCACACACTGTCCTTTGTATGTGTGCATGAGCAGTCCCGCCCTCGTCCAAACATGTAGCTAAACAGGAAGCAGAAAGCGCGCTGTCGCCTGCTTGATGCATGCTTTGCATTATTGGATATAATTACTGTCTGATAATCCATTTTCGGAAAATAATTTTTTTTCTTGCTTCTCAGCTACCAAAATAACATGTACTATTTATAGTAAATGCTTAAGGAGAACAGATGGATACTAAACAGTGTGTAAATGAATCAACATATGTATCTTGTACATTGTGTCCTTTCTTCCTTACTTATATCCCTAGCTAGGGAGCAGGCTTTTGTTGTGCCACTCCCCCTGTACCTTACACTAAAGGTCATATTGCACTGTGAATTCTTTAGAATGGAGGCTTCTTTGTTCTGTAGTAATCACGGGTGCCAATACGCCTGTACAAACAGGTCTTACCCTGATTCACTAACATTTGATGAATGCTGTATGCAGGCTGAGGCGTATGGTTTAATAATAATTGGTCAGGAAATTAGTATATGCTGCAGACATTTAATACCTAGTGTTGTTTAGTCATAAGTCTTTGCAGAAGATGCAACAAATATTACGTTTTAGCTAACCACATGTCAGCACTGAGAAGTTGTACAGACATTTTGTCACATCTCTCCCCTCTAAAAAATAAAACCCCTCAAGATGACAGTAAAAGAAGGTAAAGTTTTCCGAGTACCAAAGACAGAGCCATTTGTGTCAGGAGGAAAGGTCACAGTACAATAATTAGCTCTAAGAAACACCGAACTATAAAGTTTTCAAACTTTGTGGTAAAACTTCAGACACCAGAAGCTTACCTGAATGTATCTCAGCGCGCTTCGTAGCACACTCAGATTGGAGGTTTTCTTCTCATCAATGTTCGGGATGTTCTTTTTCAGCGTCTCAAAACACTCCTTTAGGTGTGCTCGTCTGACAGATACAAGACACAAAGGGGGGACTTGAGACAGCAAAAATGATAGAGCATTGGATGATTACACAAGAGCATTTTTACTTAGTATTCTTGACCATAAAGATTAGCATTAAAATCAGACTGCTTTAAATAAACAAAGGACTCAGTCAGTTTCAGAGAAAACTTTAATCTTTGGATCAGATGCTATCAAGACGAAATGCCAAGGAACTAGTACACTATTATTCAAACAGACAGGTTGAACCCACCTGTTTTTCTCAAGCTTGTTATGCACTTCTCTTGTGCCTGCCCTGCAAGAGCACACATGAGAGCATGATAAAAATTTGATGCCCAAAAGGGCAACATGACAAGAATAATCAAAATCAACCAAAAAGCTGTTTATCACTTTGTTAGTCGCACGTAGTTCAGTGATATGCGTGACTATTTAAAGTTGAATTTCCCGCCTGAGCTGAATAATCACAAGACAAAAGCACGCAAAGCATACTTTAAAATAAGGCCCGGAATTAGTGTTTAGAAATGATTCATTCACTAAAACAGATTTTGCTGATGATAATTGATCATTTTAGTGTGTTTGCAGTGCAGCACCAATAATGTTGTTTTTGTTTTCAGGTGTACATTTCAAAAATACCTCTTAACTCCTGGTAATTATTTTTAACATTTCATGGATGATTATGATTGCCAACCAACATATACATATTTAAAACAAAACTCAATTGCAGCCCCATTACAGCTATATTGTGAGTGAGTTCTGAGGTTTACACTTACCCTCCAGGTCTCTTCTTGCTGTCTAGGTGGCGGCCATCGTCAGGGGGACTCCCCCGGCTGACGGGGCTGTTCTGTAGGGGAGCCTGCTGAAGCACAGGGCCCGAATGAGGGAGTAAGGCATGTTGCTGTGGAGGTGAGACGATGGAACCAGGATAGCGCCGAACCAGCTGCTGATGTGTCTGCTGCTGCAGTTTAGTGTTGTTGGTTTGGGCGATGAGCTGTGTGTGATGGTGGTGGTTCTGTATCGGCTGCTTGTGATTGGCGGTCAACACAGTTGGATGGTCAGGTTTAGGTTGTGGAGAGCACAGGAGGGCTGCAGCACTTTGCTCCTGAGGAAAGTGAGGATCTCCTTTTGGGGAGGCCAGCGGAGGAGCAGCTGGAGGGGAGAGTGTGGAAACAGGCAGAGTGGGTGAGCCTGTTGGGTTGGGGGTGACCACAGGGATAGGGATGACAGTAATGGGCATGGAGGGAGGAGGCAAGGAGGGTGGTATGGGCACTGGGCGGCACTCAGTGCGGAGCTCCTCTGCTTTAGAAACATTGTTGATGTGGATTGTTGAGTTATAGTTCAGATCTGTGTGCCTCTGCTCTGTCAGCTGCTGCAGACGCAGGCTTTCCTTCAGTTCATCCTCTGTGGAAGAAACAAAGCTAGTTAACAGAACAAATCACAGAATTTCCTCCTGAATGTACATAAGGTACGGTACTATAAATCACAGTAGCACAGCGTAAAAAAGTTTTTTCCTGGATCAGAATTAGCTGCTGGGGGAGGGGGTAACTATGCATAACAGTAAACATGAGCATTGCATGTGCAATAAAGGCAAGAACAAAAACCTGTGCTTTTTCTTGTTGTTCATGAGCTTTTGCAAAACAAAACATGTCTATGATGCTTTAGTGAATGAAACCCAAATTACCAAAATGGGTAAATTATTTTCTTATTATTTTGGCACTGGCTAAAACCTCTTCTCTACAAAATATGAATATGCTTTATCATATGTTAAAAACAATAACAATGCTGTGACCATATTTAGGAATATATGAAAGAAAATTAACCGGGTACATGTTTAGTTTCCTTGTATAACTACTGACAAAAATGTATTAAATATTTGGAGGAAAACTTTAAAACTGAAAAAAATCTTCATACAGCAGGCACAGCACACACAAACTAAGGCCTACAAGCGACCCAGTGGCATTAATCCTGCTTGTCCTAATTATAGTAAATCAGAGTAACAAGCAAGTGTTTAATATTTAAAGCCGCAAGTATCTTTACTTGTAGCAGTTACAGTAAGTTTTGAACTTGCCACTTGTTTGTGGCTCTTAGTTCATTTTTAGGTGATCAGTTTAATGCAGAAATCAGTCTGAGTTTGTAGGCTGGAAGCTCTTTCTCTGCTTTGTCATTTAACTACATGTGCAGCTTTATATTTTAAGTCTTACCCAGCTGTAAGTACGCTTTAATAAAAAGCGGCTGTTACTCTAATGGAGGTACATCTTGCTGTAATGTAATCTCAGTCACACTCCACTAAATAGTTAGTGCAGGGGAGGTGAGTGCAGTTCAGCTCTGTGTCTTTACGAACAAAGCCTGATGGACTCCTTACTACCACTGTGTGGCAATTACTTCAGTAAAAGTTTTCTGAAAGCATAGAATAGAAAGAATAAAAACACATGGGAAGTTCATGATAACTGCTTTGAAGCAATCACACCAAACATCTTGATTTCTAACAAATAAACCGTCTTGTAAAACTGTACTGTAAAAGATTTGTACACGTAAATGTGACTGGACGTAATACCAAGACAACCACAAGCTTGGTAATGTGTGTATTCAGTATTTTGGCAAAAAATGAGTCAGATGAACTACATGCACAAGTCTTGCAGTGCTATCCAATCATCTTCAGGACGCCCCCTCCATAATATATGGATGCTGTCGAACAGGGCTGTAGTTGCTATGGCAGCTGTGATGTTCGCAGTTAGAAATGTCAGATTCAAGTAGTTGTCATTAACATCATTATGAAGGGTACTGCAGTACAATACAGTCATCCCCTCATTGCAAAACTAAAGACTCAGAGGCAGAATAGCCTAAATTAGATTTAGGCAACATCATCACCAGCCACTGAAAGCAAGACCATGTAAATGTTGATGATTAGAACCAATAAAAAATAGGGCTAGGATCTCCAAATAACTACACATTGTAAAACATCAAGAAGATAAAGATAAAAGATACAGGATGGCCACTGTTATTGCAGATCTGAAGCTAGAATATGCACTCAGCTGCCATTTTATGAGATATATGTAACTACAACAGTCCTGCAGTAAATCCAAACTTAATGAAGGTTATAATGTTTTTTTTTAAAGCTGTTTTAAAGAGATAATCAACAAAGATGTAGTACTGTTATTTAGCCACCCCACAAAATAATAGGAACGCCTGTCAGAACAACAAACTACTTAAATTGGAATTAGTACCTATTAAAACAAACTCTGTGACCTTCATGAACGTGAGAATTATTGCAGGACTGTTAGTCTGCATTGGTTTTAGTAACTTGTAACAAACAAACTGGCAGATATCCACTCCTATAATCGATAATTTAGATTTAAAGCAAGGTCAATGTTGGGATGTTCTGTAATATTTCCAAAAAGGACTCAAATAGTTTTACAAGCTTTTCATTAGTCAGTGTTTAGTTTCAGGCAATTAAGGTAAACCTTTATAAAAATAAACTTTTCTATGTAATGGAAACTACTTTATATGTTCCCCTGTGTATACTAAGTTCCCCACAGATTAAAATCTATTGATATTGTGTTTGTCCAGCTGTTAAGAGTTCAAAGTTCGGGAACATTAAAGTCCTACTTTTGCACACAAAAACCTTTCGATCACGGCTGCATCCAACTATTACAACAAAAAAGCTGCAAATATCCTATTATGTAAAGCAAAGCTAAATATATTATATTCCTATTTATTCTTTTGTTCAGAAAAAAAAACTGTATAGGAAGTGTTGCAACTTTCTAAAAATGTGAAAGAAGGACAGATTTCCAGTTTTAAATAGCTCTGGAGAACATATTAATGGCATCCAATTAAGCAATCCATAGTGGTGTTTTCTTCAGAGTATATATGCTATCTTAAACTAAAAAAAGATTTCATCAAAGTAAAAAAAATACAAAAGAACAAGATGTTCTGGTTGCTATGCTGGCCAGCTTTTGTAAGATGTTACATACTCAGTTATCAGAAACAGATAATTCAGGTTTGTGGAGTCGACACATACACAGACTGGAGCGTCTCTTCTGACAGAAAACCAATGAAACACTTACAAAAACAAGGGTTTTCTATAGGTATTATATAACTGCAGCAGCACGTACAGAAACACTGGCCTACTTTCCTCCACACAGTGACCTGCTCTACAGTAGCAGGGAGGAGGGAGGAAGGGGGAGGACTCTGCTCTCCCAGTGCAGCAAGGTGGGAGGAGCTGAGAGTGGAGGAAGCAGGAACTCTCACTCTGAGTCTGTTCTCAGTACAACTAATGTCTCCGTAACACACACAAGGCGCTTTTCCACTAGCACCTACTCGGCTTGACTCGGCTCGACTCTACATGACTCGACTCGGTTTAGGTCGTTTTCCATTACAGTTGAGTACCACCTCATCGTGGGTGGAGTCGCAAAACACTCACCGTCCTCAAACATGGTCTCAAAATATGCAGCGGTGGAATCGAGGCCATTCTCCCTCCCGTTGCTCATCCGTCGGTGCCTGTAAATGGCGTCCATTTGGCTAAGCCACCTCCAACACCTACGGTTTGACCCACATCGGCCATTATGGTCCTTGATGGACCGATAGTCACTCTTGAGCTTTTTCAGCTTCTCCCAACACTGCTTCATTGTGTTACTGTATCTGTGAGCGGCCATCCGCTCGGAGACCTCCTGACATATTTTCTCGTTGCAAGTGACACTGTATTCTTTGGTCTGCCACCAAAGACAGAAAAATCTTGACCTCTTCATTCGCCCATGGTACAGGTCTCGTGTGTCGTCACTCCCTGTCCAATCAGTAGCCTGCATTCTGTGGATGTCACATTATCAGCTTGCTTGGAACCCCGGCCGAGTAGGTACTAAAACAGTACCTGGTTCCAAGTACTACAAAACCTCACAAACCAAGTAGAGTCGAGCCGAGTCAAGCAGAGTAAGGTGCTAGTGGAAAAGTGCCAATAGTGTGTTACAGTCTCAATAGCGGCACGCATCTATGGTCTAATGTACACGGCGAGCTTGTTTATGTGAGCACGTTTCATCATCTTATTAGTGCGGAGGGAGAGATTTACCCTAAATTCCCCATTGAGCTATTTTAAAGCTTTCGATAAAAGCTGGTTTGGCCCATCTGGAAGAAAATCTTACCATGTCTGCAGGAATATACTATACAGAAGAATGCCCTAATCTTTTGTGACTGTGGAAAACGCGTTACAAAATCACTACAATTAGTTTTTATTTATTGAGCCAAATCGTAATATAAATCATTCCTGGGCGCAAGAGCCCAAGTAGGCAGAGTGACATGTAAAATTGGCGAACCATTTACTGTTCATACGGTGGGGAGGCTGATGGACAAAGACCACTGTCACAGTAAGGTTTGATTAAATGTCTGTCAGCTTTCTTTGAATCATCTTTCTCACAAAACACAATTCCAGGTTTTATAAAGCGAGGCTCATTTTTTTCCAATGCTTGTTCTTTCTATAAGACAGATGTGTTACGGTGACAGTTATGTACGTGGTGATTTTAGTGGGTGCAGTATTTTAGTATATAGAGCTTACTTTACTGTCACGTGTCTCTTCCGTCTTTTGTTGTGGTAATTGCTTCACCACTTGTGCCGTGTATGTCAAGTGTTTGGGGGTGAAGCACAAAAAAAAAAAAAAAACAGCATATAAATTTAGCCTATTTAATATCAAGGTTAAACACTTAAGAAATATTGCATGTAGCTATTTAAGAGCCATTTGTTACCACTGATCACATTTTTAACTAAGTCAGTTTTTAAACAGCATTAAAAATGTGTGCCACTGTGCATATTATCCTGCAAACATGACAACAACTCATTATATTAAAGTTAAAAATTAATATTTATAATTCCTACCAAAATAAACCTCCACGTCTCTGCTCCGGTCAAGTGGTTATATGTCAGTATATTCTGAAACAGCCTACATTCAACCTTACTTTAATTTTCTAGATCAAAATATTGCCCTGGTTTTACAATGTGTCACCTGTCCCACTTTTCACCTTGCTGGTTAACAACATCCAGACATTATTGTGATAAGAAGTGGGCTACAGTCTGCCAAGATGTGTTTTTTAGGGTCTTAACTTTAGTAACTTAACTTTAAATTAGATAAGTCTCCATAATTCATAGTATGGCGTGGTCTTAACCTTGCAGTTTCAGTGACAATCTTATTTTTATTTTCTTACTCTTTCTTACTAACTTACCCAGGTAAATTCACATCATAAATGACACTGTAAGATCTTAACCTTATTATTCAAACTTTTTAGGTGTTTTTACTGGAAAGCACTTTGGTTCAAATGTGTTTTATATATAGAAGTAACAGTCACTTAAAACAAACTGCAAAAAATAGGGTTGCAGCAGCTAGTGCCTGCATAAACTTTAACAGTGAACCACATCAATTATCACTGATTGCAATCACATAGTAAAAACATTAGATTTTTCGACGTGCTGCTGAAGTACAACAAACTTGATGCAAAACTTCAAATAAAATGTAGCTGCTGGTGAAACAGCCCGAGAAAATTGCTGAAAAGCAAAAGGAGAATTAATTTTTGGAAAAAAACAAAACTGATAGCATATGAAGTATGACTTTTTTTTCTTTGTATATCGACTGCAGTCTTTGTTTTAGCCATTGAGCATATTTGTCTGGATGGTGAATCTGTGAAAAAAAAAAATCCGGAATGAAGACGACTGGTGGCTCATCTTGCTCATAAACAATCTTTGGAAGGGGTTGCCCGGCACGCACGTGGTGAAAGGGGCAGGGCCAGCCGTGTGTTAACATGTGGGGGCGTGGCTTTAACACACACGTCATCGACAGACACTCCAAAGCCCTCCACGAGCGTCTGAAAGCCCTGCGAGTTTGTTGTTCTTTTCTGTTAGCGGACACAAACAAGTAGGTACACGATGTTACAGCAGCACAGAGCGAAGCTGCGGCGGTCGAACAGCAGCACAGATGTGAGCAGAGGTTAAGCCTTTAGTCACTGTATCCCCGGCGGACGGTATCAGGTCATTATGTAAAGCGAGCTTGGCATTCCCTGCGCCACCGCCCTTTATCCCCCCCGCCCCATGTTTGTGATTTTTAAATGCTCCGCAGCGGTGCGTGCAGCTATCACAAATATATACTGACAGGGAGGAAAATAAAGAGAACCGAAGGGAGAAGTTTCGAGCGACGCAGCTGTGCAGACGTCTATGCAGCAGGTTTCATTGCAGTAACCCCTGACACTGCAGCAAAAAAGCCACAGTGCGTTTTTCTGCTATTTCAGAAGGCTGTGATTTAGGTTAAGACACGAACAGTTACGTGGACAGAGCAGGAGTTAGCTTAATCCTACAACAGCGTTGGTACAAGATATGAAAGTAAAACTAAAACGCCTCAGAGCGACTGAAACGCATTTCTCTAGTCTGCTGCAGTCGTATTTTAATTCAAAAGCAACACGCCAGCTATTCACACCGTTACTAATTCATGACGCGTTTATTTTAACTCGTAACATTCAATTTCACCCGCTAAATTCCCTGAGTATTCCCATCAAGTTACAGCTACTTTCTACTAGTTACCAGCGTTGGTAAAACACAAACTATATTTGTATTAAAACACAAACTTACCACGTGCTTTCTGTTGTTGCTGGGCTTGCAATTCCAAAAACTTGGCTGCTTCCAGGAGCGTTTCGATGCTCATTTCTGTCCACTTACAAAGGGCTCGGCTTGATTTTGTCGAGAAAAACGCTCAAGCGACCGGGATATGCGCCTGTGTGCACTACAGGGAGAGGTTCCCAGTCTGGAGCTGAAAAAAGAGTAATCGGATACCCCCTCAGTAGAAACTCTGCCACTTACGTAGAAGAGTTACAAACAAGATGGCGCTCAAAGTAGTACGAACAAATAAGGTTTGTGAATCGCGCAGCGTTTGTAACCGCCCACTGACAGACGCCCTCCTCCCCGCATATCACAGAGAACACGACAAAAACACGGAGCTCGGTGCGTTCAGAGCTCCAGGCATGAGCCGGAGGATGAGTCACGTCTGTACAGTCATGGAACAAACTGTCGCTGCGGTCGCCCGACGATGTTCATGTGTTACAAACGTGTAATTAGTGCTGCTCAGAACGGTTAGTTGCTAACCGAGCACTGTTGTCGGCCATGTGTCGCTTAGCAACCACTTCAGATCAACCTGGCAACAGCGTTCGTTAAGAAACGTTCAGCAACGGCTAATAACAATTTCAGGGCTTTTCTATTCTATGCTTTTTTTCAACTATATGTTTAAATACTGCCACTTAATGATTTCATGTGGTCTCTGTATAAACGTTTATATTCATTTTAACGGTTTTGGTGCAATATGTGAAAACTACACTTGTTGGGTCCGTGTATAATCCGTGTATGGTTCGCTCATTCGTTTTTCCGTTTCAAAATAAAATGAGAAAAAATAAATAATCGCTCTGTTTTTTCGTTTTTTGTCTAAAAATTTAATTCGAAAAACAAAAAGTAGAGAAAGGAAAAAAAACGCTGCCTTTTTACAAATTTTAAGGTTTAAACAAGAGAAAAAGCCTTTTCCCATTGGGAAGCTGCCGGCAGAACCGGAAATCAAAGTCATATCTCGTGGCGACTTGACGTCACTTCTCTGTCCCAAACTCCGCACCACGTACTGTGACAACAGCGAAGACATGTTTGTCTTATTTAGAGGAAGTAGACGCATCACACTGAGAGCTCATGATCTCAGTGTGAACAAAATTGCTTTAATATTCCAAGTAAGCATTTTTAAGTATTAAAATGTGAAGAACTCTGGCGATTCCGTCTCCAGATGTTTCGTCGCAGATTCGTCTTGACCACACCTTGCTGTGTGTGAAATAAAGATACTAGATAAAGAAGACCTGCCGAAAAATGTTGGCATCACTACTTAATAAAGTCTATATCCATGTAAATAACATCTGCAGACAGTAAAAAATGTGCTGGTCGCAATAAAAAAACACCCATTTTTATGAACAGTGAGAGGAAACGATGGAATCCAGAAATAAAATTAGAGACCACAGTCTGACTCGTCATGCCACCGATCAGTCTGATAAACATCCCGCTTCATCCACACAGATCTTTGTCATTCTGCCAGATGTTTAACACCTGGTGATTGTTCAGGAAACACGCCCAGGTTAACTGGGGATAATCACAACTTAACACAGGCTGCCTGGTTAATAACGAGCCACAAAACTAATTAATGTCTCACCAAGAAAACCCACAACATAGAAGCTCGTCCACTGCTGTGTGTTAGTCTGAGTTCAGCGGAACAGATCCAGAGCAGAACTTCAGGTTTAACTCGAGTTTGTTCACAGAAACACTCATAGCCTCACCAGCCTCCCATCAGAACAACACGCAGCAGAATATCAGCTGGATCTGATAAAATACATCAGAACAACACGCAGCAGAACATCAGCTGGATCTGACAAAATACATCAGAACACGCAGCAGAACATTAGCTGGATCTGATAAAATACATCAGAACAAACTGAGACCACATTATCAAAACTAGTCACTCAGAAAACAATTAAAACACGTTCAGTCCTAACCGTCATTTCAGAGCACGTTAACCGCTGACAATATTAAATAAAAATGGAAGCAAAGGGATCCGATGTGGTCAAAACAAACAATATATGTGTGAGTTGTGTCTTTCCAAAAACTCTGGCTGGTTTAGAAATGGCAAAAAGATACTTTTAGAGACGTGGCAGAGGAAGACTAGAATACTTCCAGTACTGTACAGTCTGTGATTAAACTACGCAGGTAGTTTGTGTTATATTTTTGTATTCCTTTTTACATCCTTGTGAAGATGTTTATTGGACTGATCGGTGGCATGATGAGTTAGACTGTGGTCTGTAATTTTATCTCTGGATTACATGGTTTCCTCTCACCCTTCATAAAAATATGTTTTGTTTTTAATTTTGCCAGCACATTTCTTTTTACTGTCTGTAGGTGATATTTACATGGATATAGACTTTATTAAGTAGTGATGCCAACATTTTTCGACGAGGTCTTCTTTATCTAGTATCTTTATTTCACACAATATTTAATATTTAATATTTCAGGTCAGGACGAATCTGAGGACAAAACATCTCGAGACAGAAACTATCACCAGTTAACCTGATCACCAGTTAAACTGGAACATCAGCACCAATAGATGACCAGTATCCCGTCATAAACTGTCGTCCACATGTCGGATCTGACTGTATAACACACAGAAGTGAAACATAACATTCTACAGTTAATAAAGTATGGCACTGAAAATAACATATCTGGTTAACAGAACAAATTCCAGCTCTCTCCAAATCAGCATCAGACACATGATTGATCTTCTTAAACTGTTCTCCAGCAGAACCTCCTGACTCTCATTATAGAACAATGTGGAGCTCCATGATTTCTGCGTGGGTTTTCCACTCTTAAAGAGAATGAAATAGGAAAAGGGCTCGAGGACAGCCATTCTTGATGTGTTCACGGTCCATACCAGCTCTAAACTGTTTTTCCTCGGTGACTTCCGGTGTTGCTACAAAATAAAACAATAACCGTATTTTGTGTTTCGGGTTTAAAAAGCTAGAGCAAAAAACCAACACTATTTTTTCATTACTTAAATAATACACTTCTACATTTAGGTTTTAAAAACGGAAAAGCAAAAAACCATCGTGGTTTATTGTTTTTTTTTTTAGATTTTATTTTGAAACGGAAAAACGAATGAGCGAACCATACACGGATTGTGTATATTTTGGTAATTGGATTTTCCGTTCTGAAACGGGTATTAAAAAACAAAAAACAAGTGGTTATTTGATTTTCGTTTTAAAATACAAAAATTAAAATTGAAATACGAGGCGTTTTTCCTTTTCATGATCAAAAAGGGATATACGAAATTTTAAAAATGCTTTGATTTTCATTTTATATTTAGAATAACAAAAAAGTAAAATCGGTAAGAGACAGAAACGAAAAAAGGTCCGTTTTTCATTTTCTTAGACCGGAAGTGGTCATCAGCAAGTGTGGAGCCAAACAGATTACGGTGTATAGACTGTATATATTTTTTTTCGTTAGTTTTCATGGTCAAATTGAGAGATCAGGTGGTCGATCTTAAAATAAATCAATATTGAATATTATATAGAGCATTAAAGTTTCGCGAAGCCAGGGGGCGGGGTTACTTGATTGACAATCCGGTCTGGAATGATTGACAGGTAGTGATGGCTGATCGAGGCTTTGTTGAAGCTTCGACACTTCATTCAAAACATGGTTCATTACTCGAGGCCTCAATGACGAACAGTGCTCGAGTAGGACATCTAGTGGTCAATAAAATGAAGTGCAATCAAGACGTGGTCGTTGATTCATGGATTGTTTTGGATTTGATTCGCCATGCACCCATTCCTCTTTGACTACACGAGATGATTGTATGGGTTCTAGTGGACACAAAAATAATATTACTAGTAATAATAATGACAATATCTATTGAAGAGCAGGTTTCTTATTTGCCATGTTTGTCTGTAACCCTATATACTCTTCACTTATATTCTGTTATGAAACATTTAAACGGTGCTGCTACATTCATGAGATGCTCTACAAATACAGACTGATGTCATTTTCACATGGGGCTGGTGCAAATAAAGATTATATGGATTGTTATGGATTTTGGCAAAGTATGTCTTGGGGTTTATTGGTAAAGAGGTCAGTAAAGAGGGTGTGTTTATGTAACTGGTTATGAGTTTTTTTTTGAGAAAATTTATCAACAGTTTTGGGACTCAAGCAGTTCCTTCTTTTACTCACTATCTCCCCAGCCTTAGAAAAAAAAAAAACTGTTCACATGGCACAGATGAGGCTGAGGTACACAGGAAATGTTTGGCTCCATTGTACAAGTTTGGGTAAACGGTTTTGTGGGTGGCCCAGTAAGCCAGTGGGTCTGCCGTTCTTTCTACAATTGCATTCGCTGTGGCGCTTTGCATTTGCCAGGCTCTACTTGCGTCTTCGTCCAATAGGCTCCACAGTTGAACTGAAAAATATTGAAGATCATCATCATCATCACCAGAAATGTCAGTCATTCCCTATTCAGAAGAGAAAAAGAATACCTGTGGAAGGTGCTGCTGATGGTGGAGGACGAGGCTGCGGTGGTGCTTGTGACGTAGATGACTGCTGCTTGGTATTCTTTATGTTAATTGTTGTGCATTCTGTTATTAAACGTTCTTTCACACTGGCTGCCACTCTGATTGGTGAATCCAAAAGTTTTGAACTGCAGAGCCACAAGTGTAGCAACAGCCAGTGAACAGTTTTTTTCTTTGGTTTGTAGTCTGTCAGCTAAGCACCTGACAAGGTTCTGTGCCAGGTGTTGTGTCATGGGGGTGGTGAGTTGGGAATATATATATGTGTGTGTGTGTGTGTGTGTGTGTGTGTGTGTGTGTGTGTGTGTGTGTGTGTGTGTGTGTGTGTGTGTGTGTGTGTGTGTGTGTGTGTGTGTGTGTGTGTGTGTGTGTGTGTGTCTTATCTATCTATCTATCTATTCTCTACGAAATACGAAATCTGACATACTACTCTCTCAAAGCAAATCACGGCAACAACAGGAAAAAAAACAACCTACTCTGCGAAAAACAATTCAAATGAACGACACTAAATAGGGATCTCCTATCCCGGAACACTCGATCCCGCTGAGTGATTCACATAACAAACCGAACCAATCAGGTGATTCGAAGCAGTTGAGTGCTTCAAACGTCACTAAAGTGGTTCAAACGTCATGAGTCACGTGACCAAACCACGCCTCGGCACAGTGGCTCTATACGTTTGCTTCATGAGCTACAGCGCATGTGTCGAAGCCTCGGGTATCAGAGGGCCATCACTATTGACAGGTCCTATGGAGGAGGCAGCAGAGACTCTGCTCTCCTCGTTTGGATTAATTCTGATATAATAACTGTTGGTTTATTTATCGGTGAAGCAGCAGAACATTTTCCATAGACAATTTTCCTGCCCGTTGGGTTGTTTTAACCAGTTTTCTGCCTTCGGCTGATTCTACCAGCAGACACTGAAAGGACTCAGTAAGTAAATGTTTATTTTCGTATCGGTGCCGCTTTTAATGCACTTTATATGCAGCTTTAGTGTCAGATATAATGTGTGCCATGCACTCCAGATGTTGGTGGAGTTTATTTCAGCGTGTGTTGACCAGAGAAGAGCGTTAGCATCCGGTAAATATTAGTTTTAACTTTAGCGATGCTAACTGAGCTAGCCGCTCAATCGTAGCCAGATTAAAGCTAACGTTGCATTAAGCTAACGATGTTTGTGTTGAGTTTCATGTAAACAGCTGAAGTGTGATGTGTCAGTGTAATGTGGGACATTTAGTTAATAAAACTGTCAGTGGAGACGTTGGCTCACATTAATGTAATGTTTAGAAAACCTAAATGTGATTAAAACAGTAAGGTTAAGGTTCTGTGTTGTCAGTAGTCCTGAATATCTGCTGAGTCTCTGAAGTTAAACTGGAGAAAACAGTAAATTTACTCTAACGGTTAACGTTGTTTAATGACTGATTCACATGTTGTAGTACGTATTCCTGCAGTGTAGATTGGAAAAATAACCTTCCAGAATATGTCCAAAGTAATGATGAACACTACAGTTATTACATTTAAATTACAGCACAGATAAGATATAAATCCTAATAAAATCCTGTCCTCTAAAGCTAAAGTGACTACACACCTTTCTGTCTTTCAGTGCTTGGAAAACTATATATGACAGGAAATTTTTTTCAGGGTCACTTTAAAATGAACCTTTGCTGTTGATGCTGATACTGTGACGTGTGTCTTCATCTCAGGTGTCTCATGTTCACTGTGAGAATCTTCTGAGTGAAGCCAACAGAAGGAAAACCTCATCTGGTTGTGAAGAAGGAGACTGACTGGACGACATCATCAGTGAATCACTTCCTGATTAGATTTCACTTATAGAAGGACAGACCAACTCAGCAGTTTATTATTCTCTGTTCTTAGTATTCAGGGGTTCTATTTATCACCTTTAACTCCATCTCTGCTGTTGGAGCAGAAATACAATCTAAAAAGTCCATGTTATTTGTATCAGATATGCAGCATTAAAACATCAACACATTCAGGTTAAGAGCTTCATTATTATCTTTATTGCATATTTAAAAACTAAATTGTTTAACTATTGTGAACTGTAAAGATGTGTAAACACATGAAATAAATGGATGAAATAATGTGTTGCTGACAGTGAAGTGTAAAAACTGAACAGTCACAAGACAAGTTGTATTCTGAAGAGAGGAGCTGAATCTGCAGCATTATTGTTATTACTGGAAGGATGAGGAGGACATCAGTGCTGCTCTTCCTCACAGTGATGAAGGAGAAAAGACTCTTCAGACAACCACAGCTGGATGTTCATGTTCTCTGTAGCTCTCAGTCCATCAGACTAGATGTTCCCAATGATCCAGACCAAGGCTGGAAGGAAAAGACACAGTGAGGAAAAGACATACAAGGTTCTTTCATTCCAACTGCAGGTACATTAAATATCAGCACACATCAGGATATGAATGGAACACAATAGAGTGTTGTATTTTCTCCTATTTTTTAATCATAGATTTTTTTTCCTGGTTGAGGCTAAAGACCATTTTACTGCCTTAGATGGACAATAAAGTTTATTCTATCTTATTCTAATGTATCATTAGCATTAACATGAGCTCCACAGTTATCTCACTATACACTGTTGTAGAGAAAAAAAACTGAAGCAAAGAACAGATACTAACCCAGAACTGAACTGAGAGATTAACATTCATCAGTAACAGAGTTCTGTGGAGGAACATTAACATAGATTTATTTATATCTGCTGATAATTAAGTTATCGATCCGTTATGATTGATCCGCTGTGATCTGCAGGAAACTTAGCTACAGCTTACAATTAACTAGTTTGACACTGACTAGCCTGATTTAGTATCAGCGTAAACACGAAATGAGGAAACGTAATCCCAGATTTACAGAACTTTAAAACACGATGTTAGAACACGTTAATATCAGAGGTTACAGTCTGATGTTAACTTACAGTAACTTCACTGCTTTATATGTGATGTTGTCCAGATGTGGAGAAGAGTACAACTAGTTACAAAAATGACTTACCTGTAGAGTTTATCTTCACTTTTGGATGCTAACGTTGTTAGCAGCAGCGTTGGTAAACAGCAGAAGCCGTAAATGTGGGCGGGACAGAGAATCCTCGGCTCTCAGTCAGTCTGACCAATCACTGCTCTCCGGCTTTCAGTGTGACCAATCACTGCTCTCCAGCTCTCAGTCAGTCTGACCCATACATAGATCTTCATATCTATGGTAGCTGCAGCTCCCAGTGAACAGGAGGATTTTATTAGAGGAAATCAGACACAGTCACACGGAGAAACATTAGAGCTCACACTGAAACGGAGCTACAGCTCTGTGTCTTGTAGATTTATTTTCAAAGCTACACGTGTGACGGTAATAATCCGTGTCAGAGCAGACCTCATTAGCACTTCCGCTAGGTCGGCTAACCTTTCCGGTCACTCCAGGGATGCTGTTGTCGGTAATGTAGCCAGAATATGGATTAATTTTTCGTTTGGGCTTGAAAAAGACAAGAACAAAAATATTCAGAGCAAGTGGAGCAGCTGGCTAACGCTTATTACAGTTTGATTTAATTTTCAAAATCACATTTTTGAAATCACGTCATTTTTTAGTAAAACAAATCATGGCTTTTGTTTTGAAAGAGATACCTGGAAATGTTGTTTATCCGTAATTCCGCTAACTTGACTGAACGTGGGCTACAGTTCCCGAGATTTAAACATCAATATGATGTATAAATGCAGATGGACTTCATATATTTCGCTATGCAGACATTTTTGTTGATGTCCAGTACATTTTATAGACATAAACATATTTGATACAAATATTAGAAATAGATATCTGTTTCCTCATAAGAATTTAGTTAATGCAATTAAATGTTCATCAGTGATTCTTTAGTGTGAAACTTTTACTTTGCATCTATATTTTTAAAAATATAGGTCATTTTAAGGTAAGACATTAAAGGATGGTTTTCTTAGGTAAATGAATTTAAGGTTTAATTGACTGAAATCTTTCAGCCAATGTTGTGTTTCTTTCAGTTTGAAATATCTCAATTAATACGGCTCAGTCAGTTACATTTTATATTGTTAAGAATTCTTAATCAGCTTAACACTAGATGACGTATCAGTTCATTGAGTATTTGAGAGCCAGTTTTTTCTTTTCAGTTATCTGTATTTAAAGTGATATTATTAAAATATAATTGCAATGGAACAGCAGCAACATAAGAAATGACCAAATATACAAAGGAAGTGCAGCTATTTTAATATAAAAAAAAAAGATCTATCAGAACATGGTGAAAGTGCAGCTAAAGTTAAGTTAGCGAAACTATGGACAAGCAACGTTTCCTTTTACTTCCAGAAAAATAAAAGCCTCATATTTGCTATTTATTAAAAAAAATCACTAAAAGCAAGACTTCCACCAAGTTTGTTGGTATTTAACGGCGGAGCAGCAGCACATTTTCCACAGACAGTTTTACTGTCGGTTGTCTTGTTTTAATCAGTTTTCAGTTCAGTAATTTAGTCCTTCGGCTGATTGGACCAACAGACACTGAAGGACTCTGACAGCTGGTCGGTAATAAATGGTAATTTACTGATCGGTGCCAGTTTTAATGAACTTTATGTTCAACTTCAGAATCAGATATAATGTGAGCAGTGAACCCCAGGAGTTGGTGGAGTTTATTTGTGTGTGTTGACCAGAGAAGAGAGTTAACATCACTGTTCCCTCTAAGCTGCGCGCGCAATTGCGCACTGCTAACACGGTCTCCGCGTACAGAAAATCTGCGCTGCGCACAAAAAAAAAAATCAAACCTAAATTGTAAATAAAATAAACATGTAACAATTCATTCTGTGCTATTTTTCAATGTGAGTCAGTGAGTGACCGGTGACTGGCTGCTGCAGCCAATGGTGCAATTCACATATGTATTTACCATAGACTGTATATAATGGTATTTACGCAGCTAATCAATGTCATGCATCCTTATGTGCAGCCACCGTTGTTCTCATAGATATGAATGAGTAGATAGGACACGCCCCTTTGAGCTGCGGCTACAGCGAGGCTAAGCTAGTGGGGGCAAAGTTTCAGTGCATTCCGTTGATGTAGACGGCGTGAAAACGGAAACAAGAAGTATGCCAGCTCACTGTGCTGCATACAATTGCACACTGCGTCATACGATTGAGACAAGGAAACTTGGAATGACTTTTCATAGGTAAGAATAGCTTTTGGCTCTTTTTTCATTATGAAATCTTGTTGAGAGCTTCCAGTCTATGAGAGCTAACTAGTTAGCCACTAGCAAAACGCTAAGGTGAGCTAGCAGCTTGACAACCAAATACAAGACGATTAATAGTAGCTGTAGTATAGTTGTACAAGCAGTAGTAGTAATACTAAAAGTACAAGCAGCAGTAGTAGTATAAACAGCTGTTAGAGTCGTAGAAGTAGTATCAGCATTTGTAATAGTATTACAAGTTGTAGTAGCAGTGCCAGTATCAGCAGCAGTAGTTAGTGTACTACCACTACTACTAGTAGTAGTCACATTGCTATTACTACCACCAATACTACCAATAGTAGTTATAAAGCCTAACTCATATATATCCAGATTACCATCTATGTTCTTCCTCCAAACCCATTTTATGATTGGGATTACAGGCAGTTCTTTAGGACTGCTCTCAAATAATTGAAATGTTACTAAACAAGGTTATACTTATCAAATTAAATAGCTCTGGTCTCCAGTATATTGGTGAATTCGGTTCTTTGTACTTAATTTATTAGCATGATTTCTTTTTAATATGTTGTGTACAGACTTAATTACTTCTCTGTCTACTTTTCTTACTCCATGTAGGTTTCCCAGAGACTATGGGTTGAGGAGGAATTGGAAGTCTGTCGGCTTAGACCTGGTGTCATTCCATCAGTGTTTAACTTCCCGGCTCATCTTGGAAGAGTACGTGCCAGAAAGACCACGACCAAGCAGCCTTGAGATCTTAGGCAGCGTCTCCCTCAGGTGGGTGTCTACGGTGTTCACGGTCAGGTCTGTGGTAATCCCGTCAAAAAACAAAACAGAAAAAAATCAAGATTATAAATCAACATGTAACCAAAGCACTCTGTGTATAACGCCATAGTATAGGATGTAGTTCAGAAAATGTCAAAGTATAGTATACTTTACTCAAGAATAACATAGTATGGCCTGTAGTTCATAGTACAGCATGTTGGCAAAAAAAAAAAAAAAAAACCATAGATTATTATGTGGTTCAAAAAGCGCAAAATGATAGGATGTTGCCTAAAATTGTCATGTATGATATGTGGTTCAAAAAATGTCATAGTGCAGTATATTGTCAAAATAGTATGTAATTCAAGAAAACATCAGAGTATAATATGTCATCTAAAAAATGCCATAGAATAATAATTTCATTGCACAAGTAAAAATATAGTAACTTTTAAAACTGTTCAAATTCTTATATGTTGCTAAAACAAAACAAAAAAACTAAAACAAAAAACGTCACAGTAATATGTCAATTAAAAAAGCCTATAGTATGGTGTGTCGCCCAACAAACATCATAGTATAGCATGTCGCTCTAAAAACGTCACAGTATAGCCTTTAGTCCACAGCTGTCAGTAGGTGAGGAGCAACACAAAAACAGTCCAAACGCTGGTTTCCAGAGGGTTAGACGAGAATTTATTTGAAAGAGGAAGTTTACAACAACACAACATGTGAGGGGGTTAAAAACAAATGGGTGTTAGTAAAATAAAAATAAATCAACAGAACTAAAAGTGAACTTCATGTTGACATTGATGGGCATTCCAACCAGGAACAAAGTAAAAGATAATCAATATGAAAAAAAACTCTTCCTGTTCACCTGTTAAAACCCCAAAACACACCGCAGTAGCACCCTAAACTAAAGCTACCAATGGGTTCCCTGTTTTCCTTTCTGAACAATTCAAAGGTCCCTCTCTATCTCCCCACACATCCACCAACCACTGGAACACATCTCCAAAGTTCTGCAGGGCCAGCTCAGCTTCCCCTCAGAAGAAGTGCTGCCACCTGCCAGATGAAGGAGCCTTTTGAGAGGCAGCTGGCATCGTGATTGGACTGTACTTTGGTCTGTTCCAATCCAGCTTCAGCTCCAGAGACGGCAGGTGGGACGAGTCAACAGAGGCCGGGTGGACGAAGGCATGCAGCTGAGTACAATCTAGAAAACAACAGAGGAGGAGTGCAGCGGCCCAGGGCCAGAACACAGTAGCATGGTATGTCTCTCAGAAAACATCATAGTATAGCCTTTGGTATGAAAAAAACGCCATCATATACTGTACAAATAAGTCAAAGCAAAGAGACATACATTGTAGAATTGTAGTAATTGTGGGCTGACTGATTTACTGATTATCAGTATTTTATTTTTTACTGATTTACGGTAATAAATACATTTAAAAATGGTGCTACTTTGGCTGTGAACCTTTATCTACCTGTGGTCGCTCTGTCTTCTGGAGTGATTTGATTGGTTATACGTAACGAATAAAACTCCTTTAACTTAACATCTGTAAACAAAACAAAAACCTATCAACAAAGTTTTCTGTTAGAGTTTGTGTTCTTCTAAGTTTAACTCCAAGATTTTAAATACTTTCATTTACTGCAAATGAATATCTACTCCAAATGTCTCACTAATAATCATTATCAGCCTTAAAAACCCACAAAACACCCCTCTATACTGGACCACACTTAGTACAGTCCGGTTCCCCCTTCTATAAATCTGCTTGGAATCTTCCACTTCCTGTTTGTCAAAGTGGCCTTCTACCTGGACAGGTTTTGTTGGAGCTCATGCTACAAACATTTTGGGTAACTGCACTTTAATATGGATGGATGACACTGAATTAGAGTGTGTTTTAATGAGACTGAGTCAAGATGTGTGGCTCTGTCATTAAATAGTAAATTATTTCTCAGAATTCACAGAGAAACGTCTGAAATGTTTGCTAGGTTAGCGTCCCACATGTTCTTTGGCTCAGCTAAAGCTAACGCTCTCCAACTTCTGGATCTCTTGAGTTGCTTGTTGTTAAAATATCTTGCTAGAGATGCTGAAGCTCAGAGAGTCTGAGATGTTTGTTCAAAATAAGCTCATTCTCAAGTCTTATCTGAACTGTCCTCTTTTGTTTGAACTTTCCCTAAACTTAGCAGTTAATGACAGAGCAGCACATCCAGACTCAGTCTCATTTATGTAGAGATTAAACTTCAGTGCCATTCATTGATGTTATAGTGCAGATTTTCAAATGTTTGTTGCACATGCTCCCGACCAAACCAGTCCAGGTGGAAGACGATGTGAGGAGAAAGCTCCAGAGGATGAATATCACACATTTACGTTGGAAATAAATGTCCTTTAATTCGCCATTGTCATGCAAAAGTTGGATTTCCCTTTAATGATGTTCAAATCTTTGTTGAGTGTTTTGTTGATGTTGGTTTCTAAATGTTTTTTGACACTCGGCCCCAAAGATTAAAACCTTTTACGGCTCACAAGCTGCAACAATTCACACATTATCAACTATCTTTCTGACTAAACTAAGATAAAAAGTGAAAAACTGCTTGATTCCTGCATCATGAATGTAAATCTTTTTGGTTTTTATGACAGTAAACTGAATATATTTGGGTTTGACATTTTATAAACCAAAACAAGAAATGAATTACCGGAGAAAACAATCAACAGATTAATGGACAAAGAAAATGTGTTTTCTAACATATATGTCTGAATTACTCCAACATTACAAGATACATACAATTTCAATTCAATTTTATTTATATAACGCCAATTACAGGTCAAATTGTCTGAAGACGCTTTATTTTTATATTTTTTTGTCATATTTAAAATGTGACAAAGTAAGAAATTTAAACCTCTTGACTAATCCAACTTATTATTTGGTTTATAAGAGACTAATGGACAATTAAAATAACTTTCTCCACTAAAACTAATAAACATGAGGTCAAATAGAAGGAAGAGTTTTAAATACTGCGGTCCCACGACGACAAGAATAAAGTTTGTCAACAAAAACTAAATTTGCTGGTGGATTCCATTAACGTCCTAATAAATGATCATAAAGTGTGATACTAAAGGTTTGTGGTGCTAAAAATGTCAAAGTAAAGATATCAAGTTGAACATCTGGATGGAGGTTGATAAAAGTTGACCTCCCTTCATTTCTCTGGACTCGACTCCATGGATTTTATGGATGGTGGTTAAAGACCTGCTCTTCTAGTGGTCTTCCTTCTAGTCGCTGTAAAAAGTCAGTCCATCCTGGCCGACTTCAACACCTCTTCATGACAACTTGTTCTGCCTCCGACCTGGTGGAAACTCCAGAAACTCGGGAAAACCTGTCGAGACTGGAAGAACTCGTGGAGACTCGAAGAACTTGTCGGGCGGGGGAAGGTGTGGTGGGTGGTGAGGGGAGGTGGGGGAGTAGAGGGGGGAGGCCGCCACCCACCTCCCCGCCTACTCTCCGCCCTGACTCCACCCAGGCTCCGCCTTGGCTCCACCTATGTGGTCACTTCAGAAACTACGATGTCAAAGGGACGACGAATTTATTTCTTTTCATCTGATCTGTAGCTCAGTGAGTTAAGGATTTGCCTGTGGAGCTGCAGGTCGCTGGTTCAAGACCAGACCCTTCTTAAATTTTTATCAAAGTCCTGACAAAGACAAAGAAAGAAAACTGCCAGTGGCGGGTCTCGAACCTGCGACCTTCCACTCTGTAGTCTCACCTCTTATCCTCCTGAGCTACTCGCTCAGATACTAATTCTTTCTTTTTTTGCACATTTATCATCTATTTTTTGCCATTTTCGATTTTTTTTTTAACTCGAGTCTCGACTCGACCGTTTTTCTCAGGAGGTTGGGCTTCAGCCTTTGTGCTGGAGGGTTGAACCCTCAGTTCCAAGACTTTCCAAAGCCTCCACACCTCCCGAGTCCTCAGGACCTGAGCTTTCACACAGTCTGAGGGCTGAAATTTTCTAAGTCCCACAGTAGTTCTCTGTTAGATTGAACTTTCAGGCAGTCCAAGGACTGATATCTTCTAAGTTCTTGAGTAGTTCTCTGTTAGTTTGAACCTTCAGACAGTCTGAGGACTGAAATTTTAAAAGTTTCTCAGTACTTCTCTGTTAGTTTGAACCTTCAGACAGTCTGAGGACTGAAATTTTAAAAGTTTCTCAGTACTTCTCTGTTAGTTTGAACCTTTAGACAGTCTGAGGACTGAAAACCTAAAAGTTCCTGAGTAGTTCTCTGTTCGTTTGAACCTTTAGACAGTCTGAGGACTGAAATTTTAAAAGTTTCTCAGTACTTCTCTGTTAGTTTGAACTTTCTGGTTACCAGAAGCCTTAAAACTTGTGACCATGAGTCTTGATTTCACATTTAGACCATCCATCTGAGTTCTTCTCAGACCTTCACCTGTGGGTTTTTTAGAAATCCTCAACAAACTTTGATTCTCTTCACTGAACAGTAAAGTTTGTGGAGATCAGAAGGTAACATTAGTTTGATCAATGCCTTCAACTACTAGTAGACTTTATCTGGAAAGCAGTTTTCTGAAATGAGTTCTTAGTAAATCTATCCACAATCAAACCAAGAACATAGAAAGAGGAAATGTTTGAAGAAACAACTTGATGTTTTCGTTTCAGACTAGAAAACGCTTGAAGACCTTTATCTGTTTTTGCTCTTTTTGATCGTTTTATTGTCTCTTCTGTTTAATTTGATCTTCTAAAGTCTAACTGGTGTCTTTTCAAATGTTTTGTCTTTAGTTTGATTCTTCTTAAACATTTAGTTTTGCTCTTTTCTCACCTTTTATTCTTTTCTAATGTCTGAATTGATTTCCAAATGTTTTGTCTTTTTAATGTTTAATTGTTTTTTCAAATGTTTTATCGACTTCTTTGAGTTTTTTTCTTTCCCAATATTTAATGTTTCGATTAAATCTTTAAGGTTTTTCTTTTTAAATGTTTTACCACCTTTTAATGTTTAATTTTCTTTTTAAATGCTTCATTGTATTTTCTGTTTAATTCCTATTTGAAGTTTTATTGTCTTTAAGATGTAATTTTCTAATTAAACATTTCATTAAAAAATTAAATGTTTTGTCTTTTTAAAGGTTTAATAATCTAATTAAATGTTTTGCATTTTTAAAAAATGTTTAATATTCTTCTTGTTTAATTGTATTTTTTAAATGTTTAATTGTCGAAAATATTTGATCTATACTTTTTAATATTTGTATTTTAAAAATTTTGTTTAATTTCATAATGACATGTATCTTGTTGAATTATCTAATTCAATATTTTGTCTGTTTAATAGAATTTAATTGTATTTAATGTTTAACTCTATTAAACAGACAAAATATTGAATTAGATAATTTAATATTAAATTATAATTAAATTATAATAAATTAATCAAAAAATTAAATGTTTAATTAGAAAATTACGTCTTAAATTTCTTAAATCTTTTTAATAATAAAACTTTTTAAAAGTTTTATTGTATTAATTTTTTTTCCTTTAATTGCTTTTTGTTATGTAGTTTATTTCTTTAATCTTCTTTTTCTGTCAAGATTTTAACCCCAACCTTAAAAATGAAATAAACCCTTAAATCACAATGAAAATACTTCTGTTGTCACAATCATGAGTTAGTCAATTATTCAGTTTATCAATTCAACTTTATTTGTTTAGCACCTTTTACACAGATGACAAAACTAAACAAGCAAAGAGAAAAAAAAACTATGCTAAAACTATGATTAAAACTCAAAAACATTAAAAAAAAAGAAAGAAAAAAAAAAAAGATTTAACATGGTAATAAAATATGTTGTGTCCAGGGGATGGAGGGAGTTTATTGAAGTCTTCTTGGGCTCACATGGTAAATCATTTAAAATATAAACTTGATATTCAGTCTAAGGAAACTGCAGAGTGACAGAAGAACCAACAATATCTCCTGTTTTCTCCTTTAATGAGTCGACTCTTCTTGTGCTTTCAGACCAAAGAACTACAGACTCTTCACAACCTGCTCAAACTCTTGGTACAGGACCTCACCACACGGGTCAAGAAGGTTTCCATCTCATTTCTACTCTGAAGCTCACCTTCTCCTGCTCAAACTGCTGACAAATGTTTCTGCTGCTCTAAAGTCTGGTCTCCAGAACTTCCTAAAAACTCTCAGTCTCTTCTGCTGCAGGTTGCTTTGTAGAACTGCTCCAGAAAACCTCACTAAACCACATGGAGGAGCCTCAAGATAGTCGTCCAAATGAAACCTTACAAAAACCAAACTAGTACAACCCAAACACTAAAGTCTCCTGCACCCTACCAGAGAACCTCTGAGAACAGAGAATCAGGACAGGAACTCTTACCTTCTGGACAACCAACCTTGGTTCACAAACAAGTATACAGAATGTGTCTGACCAAAAACCTCTGAAGACTCACTACAGCCAAGACAAAGACACAACTCAGCTGTACCAAATCCACTAATCACTGCACACATTAACACCATGTGCTAACTGTGGCTAAAGAACCTCATTTACCAAGACAACTATCCAGTACAAAGCCCTAAAACACACCAAGAAACACATTAAAGACAATTTTACTGCTGGAAGCTGCAAGCCAACGCCTAAAGAAAGAAACAGAGCCAAACCCGGTTCTGTGGTGAAGAGAAGCAGAGGAAATGTTTGTCTGCAGCTAAATAAAGCAGGAAGACACTGAGCTGCTCAGGTGTTCCTGATAACACCAAGCAGCCACATGGACAGCCAATAGGAACACAGCTTACTGGAAGTCCAGAGGGCTGGGTTAGTGAAGGAAATTTAGTTTAAAGTTGAAGCAGAAAGTTACCAAAGAAAGTTGAAAACCACCTTCTGATACCTGAAATCTCTGAGTTTTCACACAAAGAACACCTGAACATGTCAAACTGGTTCCATAGTAGAAGCATCATTGTAAAAACGTCATAGTATGGTGTGTTGCTACAAAAACATTATGACCCGGCTGTCTAGGGTCGCGGATGAGCAACACAAAAACAGGACAAACGCTGGGTTCCAGGGGGTTAGGACGCCAAAATTCATGATGATTTTTTTTTTTGAAAGAAAACCTTTCTGGAGTGTTTTTCACGGCTTCCTTTGCATTATTTCATCATATGGCACCTTTTTACAAAATGTTGAAAAATCGCCTTTTTTTTTCGACATAGTATACTATTGCGTTTTTTTTGGGCCATAATTCATGATGATTTTTTTTTTCAAAGAAAACCTTACCATAGTGTTTGTCACGGCCTCCTTTACATTATTTCATCATATGGCATGTTTTCACAACATGTTGAAAAATGACATTTTTCGACATAGTATACTGTGGCAGTTTTTTGTGCCACAATTCATGATGATTTTTTTTTTCAAAGAAAACCTTTCTGGAGTGTTTTTCACGGCCTCCTTTACATTATTTCATCATATGGCACGTTTTTACAACATGCTGAAAAATCTCATTTTTTTTTTCGACATAGTATACTATGGCGTTTTTTGCGCCAAAATTCATGATGATTTTTTTTTTCAAAGAAAACCTTTCTGGAGTGTTTTTCACAGCCTCCTTTACATTATTTCATCATATGGCACGTTTTTACATGTTGAAAAATCGCATTTTTTTTCGACATAGTATACTATGGCGTTTTTTTGCGCCAAAATTCATGATGATTTTTTTTTCAAAGAAAACCTTTCTGGAGTGTTTTTCACAGCCTCCTTTACATTATTTCATTATATGGCACATTTTTACAACATGCTGAAAAATCTCATTTTTTTTTCGACATAGTATACTATGGCATTTTTTTGCGCCAAAATTCATGATGATTTTTTTTTCAAAGAAAACTTTTCTGGAGTGTTTTTCACAGCCTCCTTTACATTATTTCATCATATGGCACGGTTTTACAACATGTTGAAAAATCGCATTTTTTTTCAACATAGTATACTATGGCGTTTTTTTTGCGCCAAAATTCATGATGTTTTTTTTTTCAAAGAAAACCTTTCTGGAGTGTTTTTCACAGCCTCCTTTACATTATTTCATCATATGGCACATTTTTACAACATGCTGAAAAATGTCATTTTTTTTTCGACATAGTATACTATGGCGTTTTTTTGCGCCAAAATTCATGATGATTTTTTTTTCAAAGAAAACCTTACCATAGTGTTTGTCACGGCCTCCTTTACATTATTTCATCATATGGCATGTTTTCACAACATGTTGAAAAATGACATTTTTCGACATAGTATACTATGGCAGTTTTTTGTGCCACAATTCATGATCATTTTTTTTTCAAAGAAAACCTTTCTGGAGTGTTTTTCACAGCCTCCTTTACATTATTTCATCATATGGCACGTTTTTACAACATGCTGAAAAATCTCATTTTTTTTTCGACATAGTATACTATGGCATTTTTTTGCGCCAAAATTCATGACGATTTTTTTTTCGAGAAAACCTTTCTGCAGTGTTTTTCACGGCCTCCTTTACATTATTTCATCATATGGCACGTTTTTACAACATGCTGAAAAATCTCATTTTTTTTTCGACATAGTATACTATGGCGTTTTTTTGCGCCAAAATTCATGATGATTTTTTTTTCAAAGAAAACCGTTCTGGAGTGTTTTTCACAGCCTCCTTTACATTATTTCATCATATGGCACGTTTTTACAACATGTTGAAAAATCTCATTTTTTTTTCGACATAGTATACTATGGCGTTTTTTTGTGCCAAAATTCATGATGATTGGGGACGCTCATATAGCTCAGCGCGTTGAGCGGGTGACCCATGTACAGGGCTTGGTCCCTGACGCAGCTGGCCCGGGTTCGATTCCCGCTCGCGGCCCTTTGCTGCATGTCTTCACCTGACTCTTCTCCCATTTCCTATCTCTCTCTCACTGCACCTATCCAATAAAGCCGATAAAAGGCCAAAAAAAATAACTTTAAAAAAAAAAAATTCATGATGATTTGTTTTTTCAAAGAAAACCTTTCTGGAGTGTTTTTCACAGCCTCCTTTACATTATTTCATCATATGGCACGTTTTTACAACATGTTGAAAAATCGCATTTTTTTTCGACATAGTATACTATGGCGTTTTTTTGCACCAAAATTCATGATGATTTTTTTTTTCAAGAAACCCTTCTGCAGTGTTTTTCACGGCCTCCTTTACATTATTTCATCATATGGCATGTTTTTACAACATGTTGAAAAATCACATTTTTTTTCGACATAGTATACTATGGCGTTTTTTTTGTGCCAAAATTCATGATGATTTTTTTTTTCCAAAGAAAACCTTTCTGGAGTGTTTTTCACAGCCTCCTTTACATTATTTCATCATATGGCACATTTTTACAACATGCTGAAAAATGTCATTTTTTTTTCGACATAGTATACTATGGCGTTTTTTTGTGCCAAAATTCATGATGATTGGGGGCGCTCGTATAGCTCAACGCGTTGAGCGGGCGACCCATGTACAGGGCCTGGTCCCCGACGCAGCTGGCCCGGGTTCGATTCCCGCTCGCGGCCCTTTGCTGCATGTCTTCCCCTGACTCTTCTCCCATTTCCTGTTTCTCTCTCACTGCACCTATCCAATAAAGCCGATAAAAGGCCAAAAAAATTAACTTTAAAAAAAAAAAAAAATTCATGATGATTTGTTTTTTCAAAGAAAACCTTTCTGGAGTGTTTTTCACAGCCTCCTTTACATTATTTCATGATATGGCACGTTTTTACAACATGCTGAAAAATCTCTTTTTTTTTTTTGACATACTATAGCAAGGCGTTTTTTTGCGCCAAAATTCATGATTTTTTTTTTTTCAAAGAAAACCTTTCTGGAGTGTTTTTCACGGCCTCCTTTACATTATTTCATCATATGGCACGTTTTTACAACATGTTGAAAAATCTCATTTTTTTTAGACATAGTATACTATGGCGTTTTTTGCACCAAAATTCATGATGATTTTTTTTCAAAGAAAACCTTTCTGGAGTGTTTTTCACGGCCTCCTTTACATTATTTCATCATATGGCAGTATAGCATGTCGCTCAAAAAACATCATAGTATAGCATGTCGCTTTAAAAACAGTCATAGTATAGCATGTCGCTTAAAATATGTCACAGTATAGCATGTTGCTCAAACAATTTCATCGTATAGCCTTTGGTCCGACAAACGTCATAGTATAGTATGCCACCCAAAAAACGTCATAGCATAGCGTGTCGCTCTTAAAACTGTCTGAAGTAGGTGAGGAGCAACACAAAAGCAGTCCAAACGCTGGTTTCCAGAGGGTTAGACGAGTATTTATTTGAAAGAGTAAGTTTACAACAACGCAGCATGTGAGAGGGTTAAAAGCAAATGGTTGTTAGTAAAACAAAAATAAATAAACAGAACTAAAAGTGAACTTCATGTTGACATTGATGGGCATTCCAACCAGGAACAAAGTAATAGATAATCAATAGAAAAAAAATCCTCTTCCTGTTCACCCCTTAAAGCCCAAAAACACACCGCAGTAGCACCCTAAACTAAAACTACCAATGATTGGTTATACATCAGAAATAAAACTCCTTTAACTTAACATCTGTAAACAAAACAAAAACGTATCAACAAAGTTTTCTGTTAGAGTTTGTGTTCTTCTAAGTTTAACTCCAAGATTTTAAATACTTTCATGTACTGCAAATGAATATCTACTCCAAATGTCTCACTAATAATCATTATCAGCCTTAAAAACCCACAAAACACCCCTCTATACTGGACCACACTTAGTACAGTCCGGTTCCCCCTTCTATAAATCTGCTTGGAATCTTCCACTTCCTGTTTGTCAAAGTGGACTTCTACCTGGACAGGTTTTGTTGGAGCTCATGCAACAAACATTTTGGGTAACTGCACTTTAATATGGATGGATGACACTGAATTAGAGTGTGTTTTAATGAGACTGAGTCAAGATGTGTGGCTCTGTCATTAAATAGTAAATTATTTCTTAGAATTCACAGAGAAAAGTCTGAAATGTTTGCTAGGTTAGCGTCCCACATGTTCTTTGGCTCAGCTAAAGCTAACGCTCTCCAACTTCTGGATCTCTTGAGTTGCTTGTTGTTAAAATATCTTGCTAGAGATGCTGAAGCTCAGAGAGTCTGAGATGTTTGTTCAAAATAAGCTCATTCTCAAGTCTTATCTGAACTGTCCTCTTTTGTTTGAACTTTCCCTAAACTTAGGAGTTAATGACAGAGCAGCACATCCAGACTCAGTCTCATTTATGTAGAGATTAAACTTCAGTGCCATTCATTGATGTTATAGTGCAGATTTTCAAATGTTTGTTGCACATGCTCCCGACCAAACCAGTCCAGGTGGAAGACGATGTGAGGAGAAAGCTCCAGAGGATGAATATCACACATTTACGTTGGAAATAAATGTCCTTTAATTCGCCATTGTCATGCAAAAGTTGGATTTCCCTTTAATGATGTTCAAATCTTTGTTGAGTGTTTTGTTGATGTTGGTTTCTAAATGTTTTTTGACACTCGGCCCCAAAGATTAAAACCTTTTACGGCTCACAAGCTGCAACAATTCACACATTATCAACTATCTTTCTGACTAAACTAAGATAAAAAGTGAAAACCTGCTTGATTCCTGCATCATGAATGTAAATCTTTTTGGTTTTTATGACAGTAAACTGAATATATTTGGGTTTGACATTTTATAAACCAAAACAAGAAATGAATTACCGGAGAAAACAATCAACAGATTAATGGACAAAGAAAATGTGTTTTCTAACATATATGTCTGAATTACTCCAACATTACAAGATACATACAATTTCAATTCAATTTTATTTATATAACGCCAATTACAGGTCAAATTGTCTGAAGTCATATTTAAAATGTGACAAAGTAAGAAATTTAAACCTCTTGACTAATCCAACTTATTATTTGGTTTATAAGAGACTAATGGACAATTAAAATAACTTTCTCCACTAAAACTAATAAACATGAGGTCAAATAGAAGGAAGAGTTTTAAATACTGCGGTCCCACGACGACAAGAATAAAGTTTGTCAACAAAAACTAAATTTGCTGGTGGATTCCATTAACGTCCTAATAAATGATCATAAAGTGTGATACTAAAGGTTTGTGGTGCTAAAAATGTCAAAGTAAAGATATCAAGTTGAACATCTGGATGGAGGTTGATAAAAGTTGACCTCCCTTCATTTCTCTGGACTCGACTCCATGGATTTTATGGATGGTGGTTAAAGACCTGCTCTTCTAGTGGTCTTCCTTCTAGTCGCTGTAAAAAGTCAGTCCATCCTGGCCGACTTCAACACCTCTTCATGACAACTTGTTCTGCCTCCGACCTGGTGGAAACTCCAGAAACTCGGGAAAACCTGTCGAGACTGGAAGAACTCGTGGAGACTCGAAGAACTTGTCGGGCGGGGGAAGGTGTGGTGGGTGGTGAGGGGAGGTGGGGGAGTAGAGGGGGGAGGCCGCCACCCACCTCCCCGCCTACTCTCCGCCCTGACTCCACCCAGGCTCCGCCTTGGCTCCACCTATGTGGTCACTTCAGAAACTACGATGTCAAAGGGACGACGAATTTATTTCTTTTCATCTGATCTGTAGCTCAGTGAGTTAAGGATTTGCCTGTGGAGCTGCAGGTCGCTGGTTCAAGACCAGACCCTTCTTAAATTTTTATCAAAGTCCTGACAAAGACAAAGAAAGAAAACTGCCAGTGGCGGGTCTCGAACCTGCAACCTTCCACTCTGTAGTCTCACCTCTTATCCTCCTGAGCTACTCGCTCAGATACTAATTCTTTCTTTTTTTGCACATTTATCATCTATTTTTTGCCATTTTCGATTTTTTTTTTAACTCGAGTCTCGACTCGACCGTTTTTCTCAGGAGGTTGGGCTTCAGCCTTTGTGCTGGAGGGTTGAACCCTCAGTTCCAAGACTTTCCAAAGCCTCCACACCTCCCGAGTCCTCAGGACCTGAGCTTTCACACAGTCTGAGGGCTGAAATTTTCTAAGTCCCACAGTAGTTCTCTGTTAGATTGAACTTTCAGGCAGTCCAAGGACTGATATCTTCTAAGTTCTTGAGTAGTTCTCTGTTAGTTTGAACCTTCAGACAGTCTGAGGACTGAAATTTTAAAAGTTTCTCAGTACTTCTCTGTTAGTTTGAACCTTTAGACAGTCTGAGGACTGAAAACCTAAAAGTTCTTGAGTACTTCTCCGTGAGTTTGAACCTTTAGACAGTCTGAGGACTGAAGTTTTAAAAGTTTCTCAGTACTTCTCTGTTACTTTGAACTTTCTGGTTACCAGAAGCCTTAAAACTTGTGACCATGAGTCTTGATTTCACATTTAGACCATCCATCTGAGTTCTTCTCAGACCTTCACCTGTGGGTTTTTTAGAAATCCTCAACAAACTTTGATTCTCTTCACTGAACAGTAAAGTTTGTGGAGATCAGAAGGTAACATTAGTTTGATCAATGCCTTCAACTACTAGTAGACTTTATCTGGAAAGCAGTTTTCTGAAATGAGTTCTTAGTAAATCTATCCACAATCAAACCAAGAACATAGAAAGAGGAAATGTTTGAAGAAACAACTTGATGTTTTCGTTTCAGACTAGAAAACGCTTGAAGACCTTTATCTGTTTTTGCTCTTTTTGATCGTTTTATTGTCTCTTCTGTTTAATTTGATCTTCTAAAGTCTAACTGGTGTCTTTTCAAATGTTTTGTCTTTAGTTTGATTCTTCTTAAACATTTAGTTTTGCTCTTTTCTCACCTTTTATTCTTTTCTAATGTCTGAATTGATTTCCAAATGTTTTGTCTTTTTAATGTTTAATTGTTTTTTCAAATGTTTTAACGACTTCTTTGAGTTTTTTTCGTTCCCAATATTTAATGTTTCGATTAAATCTTTAAGGTTTTTCTTTTTAAATGCTTTACCACCTTTTAATGTTTAATTTTCTTTTTAAATGCTTCATTGTATTTTCTGTTTAATTCCTATTTGAAGTTTTATTGTCTTTAAGATGTAATTTTCTAATTAAACATTTCATTAAAAAATTAAATGTTTTGTCTTTTTAAAGGTTTAATAATCTAATTAAATGTTTTGCATTTTTAAAAAATGTTTAATATTCTTCTTGTTTAATTGTATTTTTTAAATGTTTAATTGTCGAAAATATTTGATCTGTACTTTTTAATATTTGTATTTTAAAAATTTTGTTTAATTTCATAATGACATGTATTGTATCTTGTTGAATTATCTAATTCAATATTTTGTCTGTTTAATAGAATTTAATTGTATTTAATGTTTAACTCTATTAAACAGACAAAATATTGAATTAGATAATTTAATATTAAATTATAATTAAATTATAATAAATTAATCAAAAAATTAAATGTTTA
Source organism: Amphiprion ocellaris (assembly GCF_022539595.1). NCBI lineage: Eukaryota > Metazoa > Chordata > Actinopteri > Pomacentridae > Amphiprion > Amphiprion ocellaris. The sequence continues at coordinate 7,589,197 of NC_072772.1, forward strand.
ATTAGAAAATTACGTCTTAAATTTCTTAAATCTTTTTAATAATAAAACTTTTTAAAAGTTTTATTGTATTAATTTTTTTTCCTTTAATTGCTTTTTGTTATGTAGTTTATTTCTTTAATCTTCTTTTTCTGTCAAGATTTTAACCCCAACCTTAAAAATGAAATAAACCCTTAAATCACAATGAAAATACTTCTGTTGTCACAATCATGAGTTAGTCAATTATTCAGTTTATCAATTCAACTTTATTTGTTTAGCACCTTTTACACAGATGACAAAACTAAACAAGCAAAGAGAAAAAAAACTATGCTAAAACTATGATTAAAACTCAAAAACATTAAAAAAAAAGAAAGAAAAAAAAAAAGATTTAACATGGTAATAAAATATGTTGTGTCCAGGGGATGGAGGGAGTTTATTGAGGTCTTCTTGGGCTCACATGGTAAATCATTTAAAATATAAACTTGATATTCAGTCTAAGGAAACTGCAGAGTGACAGAAGAACCAACAATATCTCCTGTTTTCTCCTTTAATGAGTCGACTCTTCTTGTGCTTTCAGACCAAAGAACTACAGACTCTTCACAACCTGCTCAAACTCTTGGTACAGGACCTCACCACACGGGTCAAGAAGGTTTCCATCTCATTTCTACTCTGAAGCTCACCTTCTCCTGCTCAAACTGCTGACAAATGTTTCTGCTGCTCTAAAGTCTGGTCTCCAGAACTTCCTAAAAACTCTCAGTCTCTTCTGCTGCAGGTTGCTTTGTAGAACTGCTCCAGAAAACCTCACTAAACCACATGGAGGAGCCTCAAGATAGTCGTCCAAATGAAACCTTACAAAAACCAAACTAGTACAACCCAAACACTAAAGTCTCCTGCACCCTACCAGAGAACCTCTGAGAACAGAGAATCAGGACAGGAACTCTTACCTTCTGGACAACCAACCTTGGTTCACAAACAAGTATACAGAATGTGTCTGACCAAAAACCTCTGAAGACTCACTACAGCCAAGACAAAGACACAACTCAGCTGTACCAAATCCACTAATCACTGCACACATATGCTGACTGTGGCTAAAGAACCTCATTTACCAAGACAACTAGCCAGTACAAAACCCTAAAACACACCAAGAAACACATTAAAGACAATTTTACTGCTGGAAGCTGCAAGCCAACGCCTAAAGAACAAACTAAAGAAACGGAGCCAAACCCGATTCTGTGGTGAAGAGAAGCAGAGGAAATGTTTGTCTGCAGCTAAATAAAGCAGGAAGACACTGAGCTGCTCAGGTGTTCCTGATAACACCAAGCAGCCACCTGGACAGCCAATAGGAACACAGCTTACTGGAAGTCCAGAGGGCTGGGTTAGTGAAGGAAATTTAGTTTAAAGTTGAAGCAGAAAGTTAAAGAAAGTTGAAAACCACCTTCTGATATCTGAAATCTTTGAGTTTTCACACAAAGAACACCTGAACATGTCAAACTGGTTCCATAGTAGAACCATCATTGTAAAAACGTCATAGTATGGTGTGTTGCTCAAAAAACATTATGACCCGGCTGTCTAGGGTCGCGGATGAGCAACACAAAAACAGGACAAACGCTGGTTTCCAGGGGGTTAGGAGGATATTTATTTGAAAGAGTAAGTTTACAACAACACAACATGTGAGCAGAAAAATCACAAAGTCTGTCTTTAGTTCAGCTTAAAATATTAGTTTTTGTCTTTTTTATTGACCAAACATTTCAGGAAGTAGATGAAGAATAATTAAAGCTCTCATGTAGAAGTCCAACTTATTTTGGATCCTTGTGGAGAGTTTAATCTTAGAGTTTGTAAAGCTGTTGAGTTTTTAGAGTCACATGGATTGTTTTGACATTTAATAGCAAAGTCCTGAAATAAAATTACACTTGTGGATTTCTGTCATTTAGTCTGGACTAAACAAATAACAGCAGCATGAATCTCAAACGTCATTATGAGGAGTCTGGATTGAGGTTTCTCACTTGATAATGATCAAAACATGAAATTTAGGTTGGTTTAAAGGAATCTTTGAATGTTGACCTAAAAGGTTGGTTTCAGGAAGTATTCCACCTACAAGGTCCTCAAACATCCACCTTAAAGGAACATTCCACCAAAAAACCTTGGACATGCACCTAAAATGTTGCTTTAACCGAGTATTCCATCCAAAATCCTCAAAGAGACCTGAGAGGCTGGTTAAAAGGAATATTCCACCTAAAACCTCAAATATAGACCCGAAAGGGTGGTTTGGAAAAAAAAATCCTTCAATGTAGACCAAAAAAGTTAGTATGGAGGAATATTCCACCTGAAATGTAGACCTGAGAAGTTGGTTTTGAAGAATATACCATCCTAAACATCCTTAAATGTAGACTAAAAGACGGTTTGGAAGAACTTTCCACCTAAAATCCTCCAATGTAGACCTACAAGGTGAGTTTAATGTTCCCAGAGGAACCCTTGAACATTGGGCTTAATGGTATATTCCACCCAAAATACTTGTACATGTACCAAGAAGTCAGTATAAAGGAAATGTAGACCTAAAAGGATTGTTTAAAGGAATATTCAAACGATTATTTTCATTATTTAATAATCTGTTATCAGTCAGAACCCGGGCAAACTTATTTTCATCAGTTTTTTAGTGGAAGTCACAAATAAAGGGACTCTTGGTTTTTCCCGGCGTTACTGAGTCCAAAGCTGCTGTTTCAACACAGAACGTTCACATTCATCCACAAACCTCTCAGCACTCAAACACCCACAGACAGGAGGCCAGCTGGACCGAGGCTCGGCGGCGTCCTCAGACCCACAAGTCGGGGAGTCGCTGAACTTGTTGGTCCGGTTTGAAGGCCTCCGTGTGGTCCAGTAGAAGTCCACGTAGTCGGTGTTGGCTTTGAACCGCAGCGACTGGCCACCATCAGGTGGACCGGCTCGTCCTCGTAGGGCTCCTCCTGTAGCCTTGAGGGGACCACAGGAACATTCAGTAGCTGTTGGAGTTCTTCCTGTCAGACTCGTGGTAGAACGGCTCTGAAGAATCTTGTACTTGTCTTATCTGGAACAATCTAACAGCCTAAACTGTTAACAGCGGTGTAAAGAAGCAAACACACAGGCATAGATTAGGACTCAAACTAGATTTATTTTAGAAAACAAATCAGCTTAGAGGCATTTGTTCACACATGTGGCTGAATAGGAGGCCGTCCAATCAGATCCGAGGTCTTCACTCTGTAGGTTGTTTGTTTGGTGAGACTCTTGGACCTCCATCAGCTGACGTGGATGTTTGATGGTCTTCCTCTCTAGTGCCAGATGATTCATCCATGAATTCAGCAGCTACAGACTGAAATGAAGCTCATGCTGCCGTGATTGAATTCCTGTTCCAGATCAAATGTTCAGAGCTCACCTTGAATGCAGCCGTCTGCTGTCTGATAGTTTTTCTCATTGTAGTCTTCAATAAAGTCTTTTTCCTCATGTCAGGATGTGGTGAGACTCTTTCTCAGTCTCTGCAGACGTCCCTCAGTGTGCATCTCCAGAGAAGAAACAGAAAAACTGGTCACTGCTTCAGCATCACAAACGCTCTCCAGCACTGAGAGTGTTTTAGGAATTAATTCATTGTGTTGTGAACTTTGAAGGAGCAGAAACTTTACAGCTGCCAAAGATACGAGCTCCAATTCTGGATGTTTTAGGAAATGAAGTTCATAAAATCAAAACCTGATTTTTGCTGATAACTCTCATTAAATTACTGAAGAAATCTAACACAAAAACCTGTAAACTCTCAGGCAGCTTTTGTTAAAGTTTGTCTATAATTCTATCATCATGTTCTGGAACCAGGACTCTGCAGAAGTTCCTTCAATCAGATACTTGTGTGTTTCTATTTAAGGCCTCAGGTTTGAACGTACAGCAGAGGATTAGAAAGGAGTGATTTTAATATTTAAATCAGTCCAGTAAATGTTTGGAGTAAAAATGATTAAAATTTTGATTTAGGTAGATTTGTGTCAAATAATATTGTAGAGTCTCAAATATATTCAAATTAGTTCAGTGTATTTACATTTTATAGAATATTTGGTTTCTTAATCTCAGTACTGTAGGGTCTGACCCTAAATATTATAATAAGGATATAAATTTAAATAACAAATAATATTGTAGTGCAGAGTCAAACTTTAATCAGCTAAACTTACATAATAAATATCACTGTACAATCTTAACCTGAACATTCATATTATTGAGGTAAACTTTCATAAATCATGATATTGTAGATTCTTAACTGGAATACGTCTAACGTGCTGATAAACAACAATAACCCGACTTTCAGGTAATGGCCGTTTCTCAATATGCTTTCTTGTCCTTACTTGCATTCTCGTGTACTCATAAAACCATAGTTTAACCCTCGTGTCGACCTGTGGGTCAAAATTGATCTGTTTTAAAGTTTGAAAACGTGAAAAAATATATATTTATTTTCACAGTGAAACTTCTCATGTCCACATTGTCAACATTTTTGGGAAATCTTTGAACTTTTTTGGTAGAAAATAAATGTTAAAAATGTTTAAGAACATTCACAAAAAAATCAACCAAAATCCAGTGAATTTCGCTGGATTTTGGTTTTTTATGTGAATGTTCCTAAAGAAAATATTAGAAGTTTTACTGATATATATGTAATCACTTTGGATATTTTTAGGATTTTTTTTGAAGATTTTTACTCATTTTTTAAAAATATTAAGAAGAATTTTCTTGCCAAATTTGGGGGTTTAAAAAAAAAAACTTTTAAGGGAAAGTTTAAGGAATTATTGGAATTTTCATCCTGAAAGTTTTGCAAATTTTCAGAAATTTGGGGAATTTTTCTGCTGAATCTTTGGATTTTTTTCAAACAAGGAAACAATATTTTTTGGTGCCCATAAATGAGGACAACAGGAGGGTTAAGATACAGCATCTTCAGTAGATTTACATTTTATTATCGTTATAGCTAGAAGAATCCAACCAGTGCCTTATGTTGTAGTTGATGTTGTTGTGTCTGGCTTCACACATATATGGTCTTCATAACTATAGTCAATCACATCAAACTAAATCATTTTAAGTTTCAGGATACTGTAGTGTGACCGTATGGTATGTAATCAACACTGGAATAAACAACCCAGCTTACACTCAGAGGCAGGGCTGTAAAACGGCTGAAGTTACTTTGCAGATTCATATTAACACAGAATAAGATCAACAAATAACATGTGCTGCATTGTTAGACTGTAAAACGTGACTGTGAGACTTGATCCCTGGGGGGAAACTACCCAGTACTATGTGATGAATGTAATCATAATTATCTCCACCAGCTGCATCGTAACAGTGAGGTGCACATTAATGCATCGATTATCATAATCCAGTAATACACATTATTCTGACATGGCTGTGTCTGCATTATGAACACTGTAAATTTCAGTACTATATGTCAGTTTAATGCTACACCACAACATTTGTTCTTCTTTTACTTAAGTGAACGATATGAGTGTTACAACCCCGGCTTGGCGGGGAAAGGGAAGCAACATAAACAGTTGTAGTTGGTAAAAATCAAATTATTTATTATAGAAAAGTCTGAACAAAAATGTGCAAGATATTATACAAACGAGGCAAAACTTAGGAAGAGGGCTGGTGGGTGCTGCTCAAATTAAAGAAAACAGCAAAACACAAGAAGAGTTCTCATCAGGAGAACTTAACACTACACTACACTACACTACAATACAGTCGCTGTGGACAAAAGAAAAAATTAAACAAAAAGGCTCACTACCTGGGAACTGGCACAAAACAAAACTACATGGGAGTCAGCACCCCTAACCCTGGTGAAAACTAGACAAAAGAAAACTACCTGTAATGAAATGAAATGTTGCTGTATCAGTTTTTAACACTAATCCTGGCCCAATTCCAACCACACAGTCTATCTGCCTCAACCACACAGATCACACAGAATGACACGCTAGAAGTCAGCTGCCTCGTTCAGTTGAACTGACAACGCTTTTAAAAGAGTTGCCAGTTTTCGGTTGGTCAGCCTGGTGAGCGCCGCACCAATCACAGGACTCCTGGTTGCAGTCACGCCTCTGCCGTCGTGGTCCAACCAGGGACTGGGGATCACACAGCCCTATTTGCATAGTCACCAACATATAGTTAAACTAGTGATGTCGCCTGTTGGAGGTGGAAGAATTACTCATTGTTAAGGCCAGCGCCTCCTACACTGTGTGTGTGTTTTAACTATATGTTGGTGACTATGCAAATAGGGCTGTGTGATCCCCACTCCCTGGTTGGACCACGACCTTTTTGTTTAATTTTTTCTTTTGTCCACAGCGACTGTATTGTAGTGTAGTGTAGTGTAGTGTTAAGTTCTCCTGATGAGAACTCTTCTTGTGTTTTGCTGTTTTCTTTAATTTGAGCAGCACCCACCACCCACTATATATATATATATATATATATATATATATATATATATATATATATATATATATATATATATATATATATATATATATATATATATATATAAATAAATAAATAAATATATATATATATATATATTTTTTTTTTTTAAATATATATATATATATATATATATATATATATATACAGTATGCAGCCTGTTATAAAAAATTGTGTTGATATGTTATATATGAGGCCACAGCCAACAGTTTTAATTATTATTCATTTTTTATTGAATTGGTTAATAATTTCTATTAAAATGTCAGAATTTTGTGAAAAATACCCACTCAATTTACCAGAGCGTGAAGGTGATATCTTTAATTTCACTTTGTTTCAACCAACAGTGCAAAACCTAAAGATATGCAACGTATTTATTTATAGTGGTATCCAACAGGGGCGAAAAAAACCCTGCAAATTATTACTTTGGAGTGGCTCGAGGCAACAGAGTAAATGCTAGACTATTTCTGATTAGTTTTCTGTCACTCAGTTGAATAGTTGTGGCTAATCATTTCAGCTCTTGTTGATTGATTCATGTAATTACTAATATTAAATCAGCCTAAAATTGCAGCAGAGGCCCGGCTGATACATAACTCATTACAGTTTATCTGCAAAGCATTAGAACAGCGTTTCTAGCAATGAAGAAATAAATAATACACAAGTTACAAGCTTTTTGAAACAACGTTGAGGATGCAAATTATCAAGGAGAACAAAAGTGGCTGTTTATGAGACAGTTGTTCTACTTTCTCCAGCGCTCACATGACTTTCTCACATGGGTGGAGTCAAAGTCACTGACTGAGGAGACATGTAGTATGAACAGGAACTGTGCTTTCACTTGTGATAGCAGGGAGGTGCACGTACGTACACATGACCCTGGATATTTAAAACCGCTTTCCTGTTATTCTCTCGACTCTGTTGAGGAAACGAGAGCAATAATTGTGTGCTACAATACTGAAGGACCTCCAGGGACAGGAAGGACTGAAGGGCTCCAGGAACTTCCTGAATTACACAGGCTGTGCGCTAATTTAAAAAGATGCCAATAGTCATTCCAAAATATGACTAATAAAGCAGAAATTAAAGGTGGTAATCTTTCTAAAACAAGTCATGACGTGAATAGTTCCTTGTAGAAGAAACACGTAGACACTCCTCTTGTGGCCATTTAAAAGTACTACATCATCAAAAACAAGCACCACGAAGAAGCAGCAATGTTGTAAAAATGTACATTTATTCCAAATGTTTTGACAACCTGAAGACAAAATATTGAAGTACAGTGTGTATAATACCTTAAAAGGCAGACTAACAAGAAAATCTGATTATGTGAATTTACTGCTGTAAATGTCCAAGGAGTTTTTTTTTTTAAAAAGTTTATCAAAACATTTCAAAAACTGTATATAACTGCACAAAAAAGAAATTTTCCAGCAGACAGGAACTCAATCATTTCTAAAAATACCTCATTTCACACCAGAACATTTGCTTTGAAAAGGAAAAGGTCCCACCTCTCTGATTGTTCAGGACTTTGCGACAGACTTTAAAAGCGTGTTCTTCAAGTACGTGCACAGCTGGTTCATCAGGTCTTTGTTCTGACCTTCCACCCAGTGCATCTCGATCACTACATCGCTCTCCTCCAGCATCACGTTCAGCAGACACTTGAACAGGAAGTGTTCGACTGTGCCAGGGCTCAGGGGTCGTTTGGAGGGCGCTTCACTTGCCGCAGCAACAGCTTCCTGAGGATCTGCTTCCTGCCCGGGTTCTGCGCAGGTCGAGGACTCCATGTCCACATCCTCACCTGTTCCACTCTCTGGCAGCTCCTTCTGTTCTCCAGTTGTGTCAGGTGTTACTTCTTTAACTGGCTCGTTTGAAGGTGTAGTTTCGTTCTCGGCGTTACTGTCCTGGCTGCTGCTGTTTGTGGAGGTGGGCTGGCTTTGGGAGGGTGGAGGTGTGCCAGCGGTTTGAGAACTGGTTCCAGCACAGTGAGGCGCTCTGGGAAGCTCTCGCAGCTGACGCCTCTGTTCACGTCTCTTCTGCCGCCCGTGGATCCAGGTGTTCTCCACAGCTGTCAGGAACAGGCTCTGCTCCTGCTTTCTGCAAGGGACACGTTTGTGCAGAACCTGCAGAGCAACACGAGATCATCAGCTGAGACTGGACTGGAGGTGACACCAGAGCAGCCCAGTACTTCTGACGGTCTGGTTCACTGCACAGAACAAGTGCCGCATACAGAGAGCTACTTGTTTAGGCAGAGGCAGTGAATGGAGACAGTTTACAGCACAAACTGATCAATTTTTGTATTTTTCACTCCACATTTTAATGATGTAAAACCATTTTGATGTTTCCGGTAAACCCTTAATGCTGTCTGAAAACAACCTTCAAATCTGTGAAGCTTTTTTTTTTTCCCATTTGGGGAAAAATGCAAAAACAGGAAACTTGACTTCTTATTTTACATCTGGACCACAGATAGAGTTTAGAAACCATTATTCTTTTTTCTGTGCATAAGATTGAACCTGGTAAATATGTACTTTTTTCTGTTTTATAAAACATAAAAATTTAAACATTTTCTGAGACATTTTTTTTAAAGTATCTCATTTTTCATTTAATAATTTTTTTTATACTCTCAACAATATTAGCAGCGTATATTAGATATATTGGTCTCAATATTTACAGCAACTTTTTCTCATCATGTCTCTGTCATACCACTACAAGAACAACTTTTCTATCCCAGGAATTGGATGAATTGTGGCGGTTTGGGTTGAGAAAACTATGGTTTCAGTCCAGGGTGGTCCTGTCTGATAGATTGCAGACAGTATTAAAAACATCTTACATTTTAGGTTTAACCTGTCACAGTGTAATGCTTTTTGATCTATGGTGAAAAAAAGCCTTGCAATCTCCCTTTTTTTTGCATTTTCACAAAGTTGAAAATTGGTTTCAGACAGTATTAAGAGTTTACCTAAAATATCTAACATAGTTTTACATCATTAAAAGTGGAAAAAAATTAAGAATCGGCACTATCATGTTTACCTTAACTTTTGTGTTACTTAGATTCCATTTTGAGATATTTACATAATTTAAAGTAATCTAAAAAGGACAATGTAGTTATCCTGAATTGAGGAGAATCGAATCACAGTTATGATGAGTTACAATTAAACTGTAGATATCTGACACACGGCTGTTTTAGTTGCAGATATCTGTAGCTGGACTGTAATGAGAACCTCGTACATGTGAGTGGTGAAAGTAAGAATGACACTGTAGACGTCTGAATGTTCTTTTTGGCAAGGAAGAACTGCATTACTAGCACCTGCAATATACATCCAGTCTAGCTATTAAATGTTTAAAAGGCTGGCCATGAATTAGGGTGATGCATCCAAAACGCTGTGTTGTTGTGTCCGAAATATCAGAAATCCAATTCTTGATGCTTGATCTAGTCACAATCTTTTTTAACATACAGAAATACAATTGCAGATATCTGTAATAATTCATAATAGTGAAAAGGTGAAAACTTCTATGTGAATATGAAAACATAGAAGTTAAACATTTTCAGTTGTTTAAAAGTGACATTTTGATGTGTTGAAACGTCATTTCCACTCATGAAGACTAAACTGCTACTAGTCGGCCTAACTGATTAAATGCGATGGTTTTGTCACTTCATCACACACAGTTTGTGCATGTGTTTGAAATGACAACAACTGCAACTGAATTTTTAACTAAAAGGGCAGAGAGAGCTCTGTAGAACTGAGTGCATTTAGTCGCTGTTGTACGACCGGGTCAGAAAAACCCAAAATCTTAGATTGATGCTGCACAAGCATAAAGAGACACTTCCTGACACAAAACACATGAATGATGTTGAAGTTTCCTGAGTGGTAGTGCTGCTGTAAAGTTTACCCTCAGGTCAGTGAGCGTCTTCTCCAGCAGAGCAGTGACGCCGTCCACAGGGCTGCTGCTGGTGCAACCTACAGCTGAGGCCCGAGCCTGGAGCTCCTTCAGTCCCGGCTCTGCTAGTGTGAACGACAGGGGTTTCCGTGCCTTCTCCAGTTTACGCTTCTTATTGGGAGGAGACTGACACAAAACAATTAGAGAGAATTAAACAACAATCTGTATCACATATTGTTGTGGACAGCTGAAACTTGTATAACGATTAAAGGTACATTTCAATGAAAACACAGTGTTAGGAGGTCAGGTCTGAAGGACACTGTGAGGCAGTAATGCCAGAGATAGCTGATAATTCAGATACAACAAACAGCAAAAACTGCCATGACAGTAGTGAAGAATTTGGTTCCCCCAAGAGTAAACACAGTAAAACCGTCTGCAGATTAGATATGGCTGGAATATTTCTAGCTCTTTTGTTCTTCACCAACTCTGTGTTTTGTTTTGTGTATTTCCCCCACTTCATACACACCAGTTCCATTGTCAGGCTTACCGCTTTATTTCTGTATCTGGTCTGCTGTGTGTCTCCTGTGTTTAGAAGTTACATACTTAAGGACAAGAGCTCAAGTCAAAACAGCTGGTCGGGAGTTGCTGTTTGGTTTTGGCCTACATTTTTAGACGTCTGGAAATAACATGAGTCATAGAAGTTCAAACGTGTCCAGACCAGAGCTGACAGCAGAGGGCAGCGTTTGCTCAGTACCAGCTGGATCACTTCTGTATGACTTATTCAGAAATGTCTGACGACAAAGTGGTGTTTTAAAGGAACATCTTTGATAACAGAACACTGCTGAGGCAGAACATGACTTACTTTTGTCTTCCATTTCAACTGCTGCTGGTAAACCACACAGACAGGCAGACAATAGAGCATACATACTTAAAATCATTTAACTATAAACAGTTTAAAAATTTACACCATTAGTAAGAAGGTTTAGTGTCACATTTTGGTAATATTGAGCAACTGAGGATAAATCTAATTGTTAGTCAGTAGTGGGCCACTACACCACAACATGAAGTCGAGGGCAAGAAACAACAGAAGAACTGTGCTAAATCTGGATGGCTGAACAAGTGAGAGAGAAAAAGCATAAAGGAGAGGAAGCACAATGTTGCAGCAGATGAAGGCAGCCATGTATTCTGATGTGTCTTCTCTCCTGGTCTTTAGAGGCATCAAACATCACCACCCTGCTACTGAATGAAGACCTGTCAGACAGCAACATCTGGCTTCACTCGGATTTATTTTCTTTGCTTCTTGTTCTTTCATCAGAAAGTTATGCCTGGATGTTTGTTGGCTAAAATGAAAATGAGTTAAGTGAAAAAAAAACACCACAGTGAATCACACCGTTACTGCACATGGAGGGAGAAGGGTAAGTCTGCAGAGCAGGAGGCTGCACCAGAGGGATGCACACTTCTGGTCACACGTTTAGAGCATTTTTTATAAGTTACCACAATAGATGATCACTAAAGTACACAACTTACGGTTTAAATGCAGAACTTACAGTTCTAAATTATGATTTCACTTAAAATATTCTTAGAATTTGAAAGATTTTTTCAAGGAGTATTCCACTTTCATTTTGGCCCCAGTGAGTTTGTCCACACAAAGCACTAATTCATATCCAGCCTAAGATTTTAAAGGTTTAAACCACCCAAATAGCAAATATTACACTATCATGACTGGGTTGCTAAGACTTGTGTTTAGCAACATGAAATTTATACATTTACTCATTTTGTTTCAAGCCATGCTTTTATTCTGAAGGAGATGTGCACTGATACATGGAAGTGAAATATTCTGAGAGTGCCCTGAAGTCGTTGGTTGTCGTTTGATGAAGTTCCTAATAAAGATGTGGTGGTTATACCTGTTTCATGAAGAAGCCTGGAATTAACTCCTCAACTTGCATTTGGACAAACTGTGTAATTATCAGGTAAAATAATAATGGAATCGTCTGTAATGGCCTTTGTGGTGTCGAGATCTCAAACAGCAAAATCTGAAAAATTGGAAAGGGGCAATACACACGGACAACTCTGGAGGCAGATATATATTTATATTTTTTCATACAATACCATTAAATAAAAATAAAAGTTAAATACGCAAACACACAAAGGTAAATTAGCTCTATGACTCCTGGACCTGCATAAATATAAATGTTTATAACGTTATAAAACAAACAGCCCTCTCCATGCAGCCTCCAGCTCTGCAGATACATACTATTGCATGTAGCACAAATCTGAAGATGTTTGCTAAGCGCCACAAGAGGGCGCTCAAACCATGCACGCCCCACATGAACCTGCAGTAAATCAAACTGTTTCTTATATCTAATCTCCTCTAATGTCACGCTGTAATGGCGGTGGAGGTCATTATCCAGCTGTGTCTGAATACGAATGCTCTGCAGTGACTGTCCGCTGCAGATCCGCTGCAGATCCGCTGCAGATCCGCTGCAGATCTGGTATGTGAACGCTGCATTCTGAAGCCACTGCAGGATGAATGTGGGGAGACAGCAGGGGTCTGCAGCAGTGATGGAGCAGACAGCATGGCCGACTGACCTACAAACAGCTCAGGGAAGGAGCACGCTGACCTTCACACTGCTGCACTGATCTGGAGTCAAGTTTCAGTTACTTTTTCACTACAGTCTATTGTCATTTATAATATTCACTTTGTTCACATTTTCCTTTCCCCCTCCAAGATGAAAATGTAAAAAAATAATTAAATGCATCTCTGTATCTGCTGCTTTGTCAAGAGAGAAAAAAGCAAACTAAGTATTCACTCCAGGGACAGCGTATTTAGTGCATATTTTCAAGAGATGGACGCTTTTAATTAATGGGTTGACAATGGACGCTGCCTTGTCTGGCTGCTTGTTAGAGCCTCTTTCATTTCTTGTTTGTCCCAGATGTCTCCCCCTTTCCTCCACGCCCTGCAGCTCTTTGCACAAGAAAAAGAAATCAATAAAATCAATCAAGCCGAACCTGTCTGTTTGTACGCAACATCCTTGACACAGATTCTCGCCCTCATACTCTGCCATATAAACACACACAGATTTATAGACAAAGAGCATGAAACCCACATGTGTAGTTTTAAATACACACCCTCCACTGAATCACATCCTCTTCTTACTCTGCTGCTCTTTCACTCCATTATTAATCCCACTTACCCACTCTCACCTCACCGCATGCTCTCACACACACACACACACACACACACACACACACACACACACACGCACACACACTATGAGTAGATGGCAACCATACAATAAAAGCCTGCCTCAATTTTCAATTCCAGTCCAACAAGAGCTGTTCTCTCCAGATTCAGTGTCATTCAATCATACATCTTGACTTGCTGGGTCTATGCACACGCACGCACGCACGCACGCACGCACGCACGCACGCACGCACGCACGCACGCACGCACGCACGCACGCACACACACACACAACGGAGAAAGAAACAAAATACTGCCGATTTCACCTTCAGGCAAACATTTCAAATCATACTCTGATCACCCCTCTCCTCCCAGTCCCCCCATTTCCTCTTTGTCAAGTCCCAAAACCCCCGTATGGACTCTGGAACCTCCTGATCTCTCCTCCTGCCAGAGGCCTGTATGAGCAACAACAAGCCTCAGGGCTCAGATAAAGCAAGTCCTTTTATTCCGTCTGACTGTGCTGTATGTGCATCCTCCTTTTGTCTGCATTTACTATGTCTCTTCATCCACATCTGCTCAACACAGTATCTTTTACATCTTGGTAATAAGCAGGAAAATAAGAGCTTTAAAAGGTAGCCCATCATGTTGGAGGCTCCTGCAGGCGAACCAGATGCACGCTTTCTGGAGTTGGACTGGTTCGCCTGTTAGCGTAAGAAGCCAAAAGTGTTAATGACTGTTCCTAAATGGAAACTCGAGATGCTGTTTTGTTTAAAGATGAGGGATAACGCTCATTTCCAGATCTATCCAGGAAGACAGGGAGAAGTTCAAACCTTGCTCATTTTCTCAGCTCCACACAACTGAACAATCACAACGTGAAGTGGGTGTAAATGTCCACTTACAGAACTCAAATCACAGCTGCTTCGATTCTGACGTCAGGAAGCTGCCAGCAGGGAATGGCTTTCTGAAGCTGTTTGACCATCTGGCCAGCAGCTCTGATGAAGCACACTGGCACCTTTTTAGGACAATATAATGCAGCTATAAAAGATTTTATGGCAACTCTCCCCACAGCAGTACGGTAGAGACAAACTGATGAAAACTGTGCTCGTAAACACCAAGAGAGCTGGAAAGTTATTCAATATTTTAACAGGTGAACTGGAGAAACGAGAGAGAAAAGGAAATTTACGCGATGATCTAAGTTAAAGAAAAAGACATGAGAACGTTCACACGTCTGTTTAGTGTCTATCTTGGCCTGCATTTATGTCGGATGTTGTCGTTTCCACATCTGGGAACCAAACTAAAAAAAAAGACAATGCTGACTTTATACTTAAATTAACATATCAATGAGTTTCAGTTCATTCGTCACACAGAGTTTCTTCCAAGATAAGCGCTGTAAATCCAGATGTGTAGATTTGTTCATTAGTGTTTTGTGAGGACAGTTTTCTACCTTTCTGGTTAAACTCAAAGAAGCGAAAATGCTGAGATAAAATAGTGGGAATAATAATAAATAGTAGTTTGGGGTTGCTGTGGTAAGGAGGAGGTTAAATAGGTCACAGCTGCATGCGTGTCACATATGTTAAAGTCTATATGTAACATTAATGAGCAGCCACATGTATGTGTGCATGTAGCAGATGACTATAGAAACGTGCATGCAGGCAGAATTAGGAAGTCGACCGTGCACTGAACCACACATGCAGAAACTTGTCTTGTAACTCCACATACACACATACAAACGCACACATGCTGCAGGGGTCTGCCTGATAATGATGGTGAGCAGCTCCCGAGTGTAAACGGCAGTGGAACTACATGGAGGAGGAAGAGGAGGAGGAGGAGGGAGGGTGGCAGCAGAAAATGTAGGCCAATCATTCTGCTCAACTGCTTTTGTGCTGAAAAGGCCAAAACAGAGAGGACTCCAACAAACAGTCCTCATAACGCCGCCTCTCCTGCACCTGCCTTTGTTCGATCCCATCTATCAGCGCCGCAGCATCGCTTTTAGTCCTCGCTGTGCTATTTCTATTTATCGCCAACTCCATCCCTGTCCAGACAAGTCAGCGGTACAGTGTGCGCGCACACTCCTGCCCTGGCAACTGTTGCCTGGCTACGGCATGTTAGAAATCACATAAACATCTCCCCAGAGGACGGGGTAAGTGCACATAATGGATCAGGGCTGGAGGGAAAGAGGATCCAGCATGCAGAGAGGATGGAGCAGGACAGAGGTGGTGCATTACTGAGGAAGAGGTTTTTTGGAAACATCCACAAGCAGACCAGACTGACCGGTTTTAAGGAGACAACCTGTTTTAGGAGAGATGTGTGGCCCTAAATTTTGTTATCCAGCTCCAATGACTCCAACCAATCCGAGCTACACGTGTGCGAACTTACTGGAACAGTCACGTCGTCATAGAAACTCCAGGCCAGCGCCCACCGCATGGTCCGACCCTGGCAGAACTCAGTGTGGGTCACTTTAGGCACCTGAACAACAGGAACAAAGAAAACAGTCAGATGTGACCAGCATAGTGATGCTAACTGAACATTCACATTCTCCTCAGATGGTCTCCTTTCCTTAGTAGGGAAGTCGCTATTCTGACCATGTTTATGCACTTTTAAGACGAAATGTGGAAACAGTGAGGACGTTACTAAGACGATGTGTTGTATTCCTGTTTAAGCAGCACACTGATAGCTGCTAGCACTGAAATATTGCTTTAAGTGACTTCTTGTCAGGATTACTGCTGAGAAGTAACTTTCATAACTGGCCTAAGCAACATACAGACACAACCCAATATCACATGATGAATTTAATGTTTCTATACAATAGGGGAGAACATTCTTGCATATTTCAGATCAGCAGTTTAGCAACTCGTGTACCTACATGTTCACCTATTGTCCGAGTCCTTGTGTATGTTCATTTTCATAGCTGGGAGCTCATTTTTCAGATTATTCCAACACCCCATGAATTCACTTTAACTGCATGCTTCACACAATGTCACAGTGAAAACAGCATTTCAGTACCTTCAATGCTCAATGAAACCAGGTCAGATATGTGACTTTTACTGCATAGAAACTCCCCATGTAGTAAAAGTCTGATTACTTCCATCAATTCCATTTTTGTTTCTGTTTTTATTTTAACAGAAGATTTGTCGGGCTCATGATGCTCTCCTTTACACAGTAGATATTGTAAAGGCTTGTAAAGCTGCCAGAAAGCTCCATTAGAAAAATATATTGGGTTATAAAAAAAAAAGGCTTTCAGTAAGACTTGTAATTTCATCTTTTGGAAAAAACATGTTTGTCTCCTTTTCAGTGATTCATTTATTATAAGCATGCAAGTAACAATGCTCCCCTTTGAATCAATAATTAGAAAACACAAGGAATAACCGTATTCTGATCAATTCTGTCACCATGTGGGGGACAATTTACAATCATAAGCAAGTAATGAAGTTACTGCTGTTGCTCTCCAACAACGACAGCTCTCCTGTTTTGGTGACGCTCCTGATCCTGTTGCTGTCTGGTATGAAATAAACTCAGAGAAAAGACTTCTACAAATAGTTTGAAGCTGGAAATGTTTTATCAGAACCTGGGTTACATTCATCACTGAGTGTCATTAATCTGACCTGTTACAGACGGTCTTTATCAGTTTACTTTTTGTGGACATTTCATTTTGTAATCGAAATTGTAGAGAGAGTAAACGAGAACTAGAAAATTGCTTTGTGATATTTTTTTTTTTGCTAATGCAGCTCAAACTTGTGGCCCATGATAGCGACTTTTACCAGGTCTCAGTTAGTATGAATGGCTTTGCAACTTTCATAGAAAAGTGACCGTGGTGCTCATTCAGACTAAACCCTGAGATGCCGTCAGATTAATGGAACCAGTGCATCTCTGAAAACGACCTATGTGATGTACAGAGATGTTTTCCCACTGTGACTTTTGGCTCCCTATTCCTGGGTGAGAAAATAACGAGTGGGGATCCACGGTGTGAAAATAAACACGTTTGGTGTGAAAATCATTGCACTAGCAGAGCACTTTAACTGTCGCTAGCTAACTGCCTCAGTAAATAAGAGGAAGGGGTGACTTAGATGAGGGTCAGAGGTTGAACGGCTCAGAGTCCGAGAGAGGTTTTTATACGTCACATTTGCTAAATTAAAAAACACAAAGCGAAACGAGGACACGCTGGAGAGTAAATTGAGTAATGGGTGATAAAAGCATTAGCATATTAACTAGAGCAGGTTTCTTTTTACACAGACTACAGAACGAGGCCTCGGTCTCCTCCCTGGACGTGAGCCAAGGCTGCACTCACCCTGATGAACAGCGACAGCAGCCTGAAACCTCTGGTGCAGCTTCGAGAGGTGGCAGGTGCAGACGGGGGGTGACTGGGGTCTCTTTCTTTTTCTCTGGGCACGTGAGGGACGAGACTGGCAGCGGATCAGAGGCCTGCAGCAGTCAGGAGTCATGAGCCGGGCTATTAGTTGAGCTAATGACGCTAATGCATGTTAGCTACAGAGTGCTGTGTGATTCAGTCATGCACTGCTGACAGAAGCTCATTCATGGTTCGTTTGTGACGCTGCTTGGCTGGCATATTAGAAGGGGCCGATCTGCTCTACATCAATACACAGGAGAGCCTGAGATGGGAGGCAGAGATTGTTTTAACAAGCCGTTATCAAACCCTGCAATGAGCGGCGTGTTGCTGCATGAACAAACAGAGATCAGAGCTGTTGCTGCTCTTCAACTCTCACCACGTTTGTGCATTTGTCTTTGTTCTGGGTCTCACTGGCTACTCACCCCTTGCTTCCTCAGCTCCTCTTTCAAAGGTGCCAGGCTACACTTCTTCCCCAACATGCAGCTGTACCACCTGCAGGAAGAAGAATCCATGTGAGCCAGCTGTGTGTGACTGTGAGCAGCTGACGGCCCGTGGTGTGAATCACTGAGCAGAGATCAAATGAGCAGAGGTGGGCTTCTGGGAGCGGCACAAAGTAAAACATGAGAGACAGAAAAACATCCGGCTGTGCGCGGTCCGCAGAGGAGGGAAAGTGGTTTTGAAGTCGTCCCGTGGTGGAGGCCTGATCAATAATCACTGCTGTGCAATAAAGACATGAGGTTGGTCCTGATCAATGAGCAGCAGAGTCCTGCCGGGAAGATGGAGGAACGATAAACACATCAGGGAGTCAGGGAGGAAGGACGTCCGGTCAATTTCACCGAGCTGGGTGTGTAGTTTTCATGAGATATTATTAAAAGCTGATCATCTGGTGTGTATTTATTTCACCACAGCTTGAAAAAAATGAAAGTGGTGATAAGTAAAACCTGCTATTATGCATACAAAGTCCAGCCAGAGGTGTGAGGACAAACATCAATGTTTTGTTTGATCAAATCGGTTAAATCTCTCTGAACGAAGTCGTCCGACTGTCCAGCTGTTGAAATCCAACTGAGAGACGCTTTGAATTGATCAAAATTACATGCTCATTTGAGTCACTCTCCAATGTACCGTCAAATCAGCAACTGACTTTTTAACTCTAGACAGCAGGCTCTAATTCGGGATAAAAAAAGTCAACAATCTGATTTTTAGCCCTTATAGTGTCCTTATTATAATTTTGACAGGCCTTATAACATTGATTTGCGCAGCTGTAAAAAAAAATATGCAACTTTAGTCTTGGTTTTCAATTTATATTTGGGGGAAAAAATGCACTGATCATGCCGACAACAAAATGAAACCAGCATGGATCCAGTAACCACTAATGTCAACTGTGCTGCCTGGTCAGAATTTATTGGATCACACCCAACTAGTTAGTCACAGTGTGGTGTGTGGATGTCCTCTCATGTAAAAACTTCTAGAAGTAATAAATTAAAATCAAAATCAAGTAATTGTTACTCTTTTCTAACATGGCTAAGTGCACATTTGGAGAACAGTGCATTTAGTGCTTGGTTGAAGCATCTTGAAACTTAAAAATCCCCCAATTCAAAAGTCAGAAAAACACCGGTTCTAAAAGCTTTACAAACAGTAGCCTGGAAGAAAATAAGTAGTTTGCAGTTTGAGTTTTAGGTTGTTGGATATTACAGTAAACAAAAAGGCTTAAACTTAATTTGTTGAAATCTGCAGCAACCATGAATAGCATTTCAAGTGAGGCAAAATTGTGCACCGTATCTCGATTCTTTGGATTTTAGACTGTTGGTAGAACAAAGCAAAACATGGCAAGGAGTTATTTTTGCACTGTGTATAACAATAATAACAGTATCTTATTCTAACCAATCACTTTTGGGCTATGGTACATTTTGAGGGGTATTTATCATGACGAACACAAACCACACAATAATTAAATTAGTCGAGAAAATAATGAACCAAATGGCTTGCTAATGAGTCTATTTCCTAAAACAACAAAAATAAACCTAACTAAAGCATAATCTCATAATAAACAACATAATCACTGAGCAGTAGGTCACTCAGGGAAAGTACATACGATTTTAATTAAGATTAATACACTAATTTTCATAATACTAATATAATGCAGAAGGCACACTCACCAGTGTTTGGCAGAAATGTGTATAACAGGGTTTCTGCAGAAATCAGTCAGTCAAATTTAATGCTTTTTAATGCCATTTTAATGCTATACTGTAAAAATTTTAATGCCACGACCACAAACTCAATAAATTACACAGGTCTGCTTTTTTTGTAAAAGACGATTTTTATATGAAAACTGTCCCTACATTTCACTATTTCTGAATCTGGAAACCACCCTTGACCACCAACGGGCTGCAGTCATTCTCTGAAATCCACGTTTTTGAGCCATTTTTGTTGGAATTAGGTAAATGAGATATAAAATGACAAAAATGAGATGCAAAAGCAACAAAAACGAGACACAAAATGACAAAAACACACACAAAACCACAAAAACAAGACACAAAATGACAAAAACGAGATACAAAACGACAAAAACAAGACACAAAATGACAAAAAAGAGATGCAAAGTGACAAAAATGAGACACAAAACAACAAAAACGAGACACAAAATGACAAAGATGAGATGCCAAGTGACAAAAACGAGACACGAAATGACAAAAACTAGACACAAAATGACAAAAACGAGATGCAAAGTGACAAAAACGAGACACAAAATGACAAAAATGAGACAAAATGACAAAAACGAGATGCAAAGTGACAAAAACGAGACAGAAAACAACAAAAACGAGATGCCAAGTGACAAAAACGAGACACGAAATGACAAAAACTAAACACAAAATGACAAAAACAAGACGCAAAATGACAAAAACGAGACACAAAATGACAAAAAAAAACCCCAAAACACCCCTGACCACCAACGGGCTGTGCTCACTGTCTAAAATCCACCTTTTTGAGCCATTTTTGCTGGAATGTGCGTTTCTCCATTTCCCAGCTCTCCTCCTTCTGGTCCAGTCTGCCGGCCACTTTAAAAACATGCAGTTTTTGGTAATTGCACCCGACTGGCCGGAACAATTATCGCAATGCTTCGGCATGTTTACGCAGATGCACATATCTGACAAATTGCAGTCTATAATTATATATTATTATTGTCAAATACTTTTCTTGAAAACTGCAGAAAGAATTTTTAATGCCATTGAGAATCATATTTAATGATTTTTAATGCCATTTAAAGCCTTAATTTTCGCAAAATCAACTTAATGACTATTAATGCTTTTTAATGCCCTGTAGAAACCCTGTATAAATACAACCTTTTTTTGGTTTAAGATGATCTGACCTTATTGTTTCCCTCTTTATTCACGCAGTCATATAGTTAACTGTAACGAGGCACAAAGCCTCGACAAAATTACATCCTACAGAGTGTTTAACTTTATGACTGACAGTAAGAAAAGGGCACCGACATGTAATCAGGTTTGGGAGGTTTGAAGATGCCCAGAGGGCGGAGGGGGCGGGCAGAGCAACATGTCAGCCTCAGTTGACACAATGAAATATTGAACAGCTCTAATATTCACAGATGTTCGCCACTTTTCATCTCAGTGGGGAGGAAACACCCAGAAGAGATCCCCGATCGCTACAGCTTTTTCAAGAATCCTGAACAGTGCAGCTGCATTAGCTTCCACATTCAGCCCTCTCTCTTCACGTTTCTGAAGCACAGATGCATGAGTACGATCTCATTACCAGAGATGGTAATTTTCATATCAATGGTGAGAAGACTTTGGAGTATTACCTCATTTCTAAGTGCATGTTTCACCCCTATCTGACAGTAATTACCCTTTGGTGGAAAGCAGGGAACGAGGAGCAGGGCGGAGTGTCTCAAAGGCCCAATCAGAGAGGCTGGCAGTGTTTCCATGGACACCTGGTGGCTCTGGTGTCCCAGCATGCTTTTGGGAGTGACAGGCGGCTCCGGTTGGTTTGTCCGCAGCCTCAAACCTGTTAAATAAAAGTCTGACTTTCCCTCCCCGCTGCACGAGTGTAACACGGAGCCACACAGGAGCAGGCAGGTGTTAACATCAGCTCCTCTCAGGGCCTCGTCTCTCTGCTGAAGCATTATGCAAACACACACACCGCTGCATACAGCACGCACACACACACAAACTGCACTGTCTGCAGGAGGCCCGAGCAGGTGTGGCAAGTCTAATCAGTTTTAATAGCACCACTCTGCAGCTCCCTCCACCCGGGTCTCACTCGGCTGCCCTGGTGACAGCCCTGGTAACGGGGGAGGGTGAAGTGACGGCCGCCGGAGACTCCCCCACCCATCCACCCAAACACAGCTGTTCCCTGTGGGCTCCCGGATACTGCACAGGGCGAGCATGTGCCAAAATCATTAAGGCAACTGTGGGTGACAGCTCCATCAATGTGCAGCAAACCCATCTGCCCATTTCCTCTCTCAGTGTCCCCCTTTCAGTGGTGCACTCAGTGGCCATTTAAACCTCTCCAAGCCTCTCCAGAACCGACAAAGCTGCAGCACTCCACACTCATGCGTGAATTTAATCATCTAACTGTGTGGCCCTGAAGTCTGTGTGGTTGAGAAGTAGTTCTACACACAAAAAAATACAGTCTGCAACCAGGAAAAAAAAGTTCTCTTTTCCTCACCGCAGGCGCTTTTTGAGTTGCAGGCTGTCATGAATGATCCTCTTGACAAACTCCAGTTCCCCGCCCTCCGCCATGATCTCCGTCACCCCGCCCGTGTTCACTGAACTGGGAGGCGGTCGCCGTGAGTTCCTGGAGTTTACCCCCTGGAGAGGGTACCAAGACAGACAGAGATTAGGATGGAATCCCATTAGAAGCCTGTTACTATTGTGTAAACAAACAGCATTTAATGTTGGAGCTGCTCCGGCCAGAGTGAACTCCTTCACGCACTGACCTCAGGAACTTAACGGTTCAGGACAGGACGCCATTAAACATTTAAAACATCAACACCAGGGAAACACTCACCTTCGCTTCCAGCTGGTTGGCAAAAAAAGGAGGGTTGCACATGCAGAAGTCATACACTATTTCTGTCTCCTCTTTCAAGGCATCCATTAGTAAAGTCTTCTGAGGAACTTTGACAACTGGAAGAAGCAAAAAACACTTAAAGTGAGACGAAGATTTGTAAACCGGATGTTCTAGAGATGGAGACTGTGCTTTGCAGACCAAAGATCGACTCTGCTCTAATTCTGGGTGGATAAGAAGTCCTTACAGTGTGACTGGTTACACCTAGAAACCAAGAGAGAATTTACACTAAATACTGTGGCTGATGCAACACTGCTTTATTGCTGCATTTTTAATAAATAATAGCAGACAATGTGAGAGGTTTGACAGTTTTTTCTGCTTACACTGTACTGTAGCATTACAATTCAGAAGCAACAATTTGAAATATCTCAAAAATACCATAGAGATTAAGGCTACAAATGACACTAGAATAATTTTGCCAGTCCTGAGAATGCTGATGTTGAATCACTTACTATCATATAAGACAACGAAAACCAGAAAATCCCTCACAACTTAGACACGACAATATTAAAGATGTTTACATGACAATTCAAACAATCATCAAATTAGTTGGAGTCCAGTCACAGCGACTGAAACCCTGATCATGCTGGGGCCTTAAATTGAGATTAAGAAACTTTTTTTATTATGAAAAACTCAGATCTTCCCCTTGCAGCGAAAGCTTGAATCCATAAGCAAACTAGAATTACTGCTTCTGCCAACTAGTCAAGCTGCAAGCAAACATCCAGGTCTGTCCAGCTTCATATAATATATGTAGTGAAGACTTTGATATGTAAATTCAATAAGAGGAACAAAAAACAGAGTCAGATTTCTTGCACATGTTCACGTTTGGCTGACAAACCTTGTAGCCATGACAGCAGACGATGCTTCAAACATGGATTTTGCAGAAAAGAATCTACAAATTATAAATCACTGATGCTTCACACACATCTTCAACCCAGCAGAATGGAAAATTAAGGAGGCACAACGCTGAATTTTGCTGATATGCCAATATTTTGCAACTCATTTTGGCCAATTTCTGATCTCAACATATGTATATATTTTTTCTGCTTCATTGCAGAGAACATCACGTCTCTCCTGTAGTGAGTTAACGTGTTATTATGCCTGCTCTGGTGGCATGGGGAGGCATAAAATACGATGTTTTTTAAATGAACAGCGTCACTAAGCAAAATAAGATAACTGCTTCGACATGTGAATGATACGATATTTATTTTTTAGGTAACATTTTCAAAACAACCTGTAAACATTAGCCTAAAAACCATTATATGCCCATCAATAATTTTTGAGATGATTCCAATATTTAATTTTTATCATACACAGAGTAATGCAGAAATCATTGTATAGATAGATAGATAGACAAATTGTCTGATTATTGACTTTCTGACAGTCCTGTCAGCTTTGTCTTGAACATACACCCAATCTAAGCTTAAAATCATAATATTTCAACACAATTCATTTGTTTTACATTTCTGATTTATTAATTCATCAAAAAAAAGCCATTTGCGCTAACCAGATTCTCTAAACGACAAAAATTTCTGCACTCCTCGCCCTGAGAAGCCATGACTGATTTAGCTGTGATCAGTGGTCACATGGCAAAAAAAAATCTGTGATTTTTCAGTTGAACTGGGCTTAACTAAAGTATGTGGTTACACAGAGCAGATAGGAGACAAGTTTGAAATTAAAATGCTAACTTATATTGCACAAACGGCATTTTTTATTCTCACTACGTCTAGCCACGCTTGTGCTGTTTCCATAGAGAAACGCGACTTGACTTAGAAGTGAAAAATGAGCCCAACAGAGTAAACATGTGACAGGAGTTAAAAACACCCAGAATCTGCCTTGAGTTCAGAGAGTTAAACACTAAAATCAAATCAGTTCATTGTTGTGTCCAAGTGAACCTATGTGCCAAATATGACTAAGTTCCCTGAGGACGTTTCTGAGAATGGAAGGAATAGACAACCTGAAACATAATGATTTTGACATTGAGGTATAAAAGCTGCTCCGGTCTTACTTGGTTAGATATGACCCATAGCTAATGGCCACTAATATTGGCTACTTCTACTGTTACTCTACTTTTTATCAATCATCATTGTCCCATAACTGTTAGTCAGTGGCTGGAGGTCAGATACGATCTGTAACATGATGTCCCTGAACGTCGCCATCTTGAGATAAATTGTCCGTCAGGGTGAGCGGACCACACTAACCTTTAACCAGGTCAGACAGGTTGTTCTGCTCCACATTTTTTGTAGCGTAGTCAAAGCAGATGTCATCCACCTCTGTGGCAAGAAAGTACCAGCCGTTCATCGTAGCTCCCAGCAGGGGGTAGATACACGACGCCCCGGTGCCTGAGGAAACACAGCATGACATTGATGAATTCATGAAGATGATGGTTTTGGCTGTCACTGAACCATATAGAAATGTGCTGCTGTGCTGTTTAAAGTAAATAACTATGAAGGGAGGGATGGCCAACTACGTGACATGATGCTTTCCTGAAGAATAATCTTGGTCTTACTGGCTATAATGGAAAATAAATGTCAGTTCCAGCAGCTTTTATTAAATCATTCACATCTAACAAGGACCAAAGCTGCATAATTCAGTCCAGGCTCAGACAGAGATGGCACTGGTTAGTAAAAGAAAACGCCCAGTGGTGATCCATCAGCAGCAGACAGCTTCAATCTGCTTACAGAAAGGTTCGGGGTCACCAATCAGTGACCTGAGGCCCTGAAGACACACATATACCTGCAGGCTCAGTCAGCACACACAATGCCAACACCTACAGCCTTTTCTCTGAGCCACAGAACGGCAACGAGTAGCGACGTGTGGATCGAGGTTTGGTTGTTCGTGCTGGGAACACTGGGAATGACTGGGCTCATGTGCTGGAAGCGTCTACTGACATTTCATGTGGCGCTCTGAACCGCAACAAAAATATACAAGAGCAGTTGAATTAACATTTAAATCCACAAAAAAAAACGGTCGTTAACCAAAATTTATTTGAATTGAAAAATTTTATTCATTGTGTCAATACTGCTATTTGGCAAAAATGTGATGAATCGAAATTAATTAATTACAAATCCTCTAATTAGATACATTTTTTAATCGCGTCCCACCACTAGTTATCATATTTTTAATTAATTCAACTATCACCGGCAACGATTACATATATATTAAGACCAATTAGTACCGATGTCGATGCCTCTGCGTGGCTGCTTCTGGCCATCGATGAGGTCCTCCACCCAGTGGATGTAGTTCAGGCGCAGGGGGACGGTAGGTATGAGGCGCTCCAGAGGGATCTCAATGGTCAATCCAAAGTCCTCCTTCAACAGGGTGCAGGTCAGCGCTCGCACCGCCTCCGGCTCTCTGAAGTTCACACTAGCGGAAAAATAAATGAGGTTGAATGAGTAATGCATTTTAATTACTTACAAATGACAACAGCAGCTGCAGGGGAAAGAGAAAACACAGTAGGTCCACCTAAACTGTTGGTAGTTAAGGTTAAAGTGAAAATTCAGGCATCAGTCTTATTCTATCTGTTATGATAGTTTTGTGTTTGCCAAAAACACTGATGAAACCTGCCAAAAAGGCAACACCTATTCCTACTGGCTCCAACTGGGCAAGAAACACAGATTTTACACAAAGTTTAGCCAGATTACCTAAAATGTCTGCATGCACAACTATGGTGAGTACCAAAGGCAAACTTTATTACTGTTTCATTACAGAAATCTGTTAAATACCAAATACTGGAATTTAATGTTGTCTGAAATGCAACCCTGTTTTCCTGATCAGACAGTTCATGACTTTAATTCAAATGTTGCCAATTTTTGATTATTTTAAGGTTTCAAACAATATCCAGCCTTTAAGCTGAATCTGACTGAAGAGTTAGACAATAATACTATTCATCTTTGTTTTATCCTCTGAGCAAGTTTGATTAATTTAAATCTGAAGGTTTAAGGACTGACCTCCACTACAGATGTTGACATGTTCCAAGCTCACAGCATTTATCTCAAATACACACCATTCCCATTTGAATATAACGAATGGGGATGGTGACCAAAGCCACATAAATAAAACTAAGCTTGTATGAAACTAAATCTCCACTTAACGACAAATTCAATTTAGTGACTTGCTGATCCTCCTGTTTTAGCACTGAGGCCACCTGACAGCAATTTAACAAACTGCTCTTAATGCAGCACTTCATTAACCTTCTGCTCCTCCAGCCTGGTGCAGCTTTCTGCACTGAGCCCCATCACTTCACAGAACACACACATCAACACACCAACACACCAACACACACCAACACACACGAGGGACAATAAGGAGATAAGCAGCCCATCAATTCACAATCCCCTGCTGATGACAATGAATTTCACATTTCCAGCACAACTCAGACCTCCCACTTTTTACTCCCAACTCTCTAGTCCGACTCTCCCGTCGTCTCCTCTCGACATGTTTAATGATTTCAGCTGTCACGGGCAGCCACGAGTACGGCAGACAAAATGAGTGGGCGAGATAGGTTTAATTAAAGCTTTGCAGAGCGCTTTCACACCTTGGCAGATGCAATTAGACACATCCTGGTGATTGGAGCGTCTGGCACCTCACAAGTTTGGTGTGAGCGTATTCCAGTGGAAGAAAAACATCATCTGCTGCTGGAGACGGAGCTCAAGGAGTCAAAGGTTGATTTTTGTGGTTATTTGCGCTGTTTTGTCTCACAAATCAATTACACATAAACAGCTGAAATGTTTTGCTTATTCTGCATTCAGCTGATCATCACAACAACAATTTTGCTGTCTTATAGGCCTCCAACAATTTAATATAAATGAATGTTCAAGCTGAAAACAATCTAGTTTTCAAGGGTGGTGATGCCTCACATAACAAAGAGACCAGGAGGAGTTTTGAAGTTTCAGAGGTAAAAATGCTGCACTATGGTTTATTATATGATCAGGAAGGACTATACTTGGCAGTTATCATGGCAGCAATAACTTAATACTTTATGATGTCAGTCACAAATACTAATTACTCCACCTGGAATGTGCATTGCCATAAATGTAGTGTTTTATAGTGTTAAACCCAATCATTTAATCATTTCATTTTCAACTGCACAATGTCAGAAAATGGTGTGACTGCACTCATTATCATTCTGTTATGGGGGGAAAAAAACACCTTGTCTGTAATTTTTAAAACCAATCACAGTTGACTTGGGCAGCACCAAGCTCAAGATGCAGGTGATGGTGTCTCCGCAAAACAGTGTGAATGGAAAACTGTTTTGGTAAAACACTTGAAGTGCTTAGACTATATGCTTTCCATCGATGAAACCTAAACACAGTGGGAAGTCCTGCATTCTCCAGATGTGCCGTGCTGTGATTGTCCACGGTGTTCGCAGCACATTCAGGAATAACGACTGCCATGGTGGTACAATCTGTAAATAGTCATTATATCCTGTAAAAACTGCCTCCTGTGTCTTTCTGTGTTGAATACGAGGGGCAAAGCGACTGTCTGTGTAGACCGGTGCAGACCTTTTGTTGTATGAACCAAACCATGTGGGTGTCTACTTTTAAAATCTGCATGTCTGTGCACTTGGATGTGTGCATGAGTGTGAGGGCTTTCCCAGATCAATAAGAAAGCAAAAGAGCTCAAAACAGATGTGTGCTGTGTTACTGTCCTACTTCATGTGTTGTCAGAAAGCATAGCTTTATCTATAATCTGGCCAACTGAACTGAACGACAGATCTTAAAGTGACTCTGATGGAGCTGAAAATGAGCCCCAGCATCCTCGGTTTGCTTCTCGTTAGGGACATTTTTTGTCTCTCCTCATTTCCGGTCATTCCTCTACAGTTAGCTGTCTAATAAAGGCAGAAAAAAAGATATTATTTCTTCAAATAGCTGGTGATGCCAATTTATCTCATTCTCAATTCATGAACAAGACTGAGAGAAAGCAGGCGACAAATGTGCCTCAGTGCTAAACTGATTCTGCTCCGTGCATCTTCAGTCAGAAGTGATAGCAAAGACAAACGACCCCAAATGAGAAGCAATTTACCTGCACAGTCCCACATCAATCTTACCCAGTGTCTCTCCACCTAATGAACATATAAGGTTAATGGTCCAGTTTCAACAGCTGCTGACCTCTCACAGAAAACCAACACCTGGTTCCTCTGAGGATTTAAGACGCAGACGAACCACTGAGCAGATTTGCACTTTAAAAAATGTCCCAAGCTTTGGGGAGAAATCAGGCTAATGAGGGAGAAGTGATATATCAGCATAACACTTCCCCAAAATGAAAGCCAGCCTCTCTCATCTGCCCCGCTCTCAGATATTCTGCCCTCTTTCATTTCTCCTCAGAGGCATCATTAGATAAGAATCAATATTCAGAGAGGGAGGCTGCTCAGGCCAGCCCTCTATTTTTAGCCCCTCATATGTGTGTGTGCGCAATGCAGACCGATCACTCCCATCAGCACCACTGCGAATGGCACGTCTCCATGGCAACCCCACCTACTGAACAGATGAGGAGAGCACGCAAATCCGGCCACGCTGGAGCAATGGCTGATGCCAGAAGGAGCGTGAGCGTGCCCGCGATTTACGCTTCTGCTGCCACGTAGGTTCACCGCAGCGTGCTTACGCATTTAACGTGGCCGACGGGATACGGTATGGGACAAACCTGAGCAGAAAAGTTAAGATGAGAGGAGATATGAGGTACTGTAACAACACCAGAGACACCGGGGGAAAGAAGTCGGACTGCGTTCAGGTAAAATCCAAGTGGACCAGGTGAGATGGAGTGGCGGCGTCTGTGGAGGCGAAGAAATAAATTTAGATCCAAGCGCTGAGAAGCAGAAAAGTTCTTGGCTCAGATGGATGAAGAGGACGACATCATTAAACCGGAGGGAAGTTTACTGCTGAGACAAACAGCTCGCTCTCACCGCTACGCTACATGATCAGCATGAAAGCACACACAGTAACACACACACACTTTCAACCTCTGTCCACAGAGAGGTGACCTTCAAGGTACATCTACTTCAATGTGAGCGCGCTGGGAAATATTTTGTGCTGATTAGCCTCAACTTCTCTCATGTCAGGTGTTTTTTCTGCACACGTCGAGCCCTCGCAAGAGCAGTAAAGAGAACATCACTTAAAGCTCACCATGAATTTAAAGGAAAACTAGTCGTGAATATTTCTGAGCTCACTCTGCAAATCTGCAGAAATGCTGACGATGGAGGAGACGACAATTAGGATCCCAAAAGCAACCACCAATTACACTGAAGTAGCCGTGTGTCCATAACATATTATGCGCATTTTGAAGTATCGCAAATCCCAATTTAGCAGCAAGTTTTTGAACTCATTTGAGGTGTTTTTTTGGTTGTTTTTTTTCTTTTTTTTAAATAGCGTTAATGTCCACAATGGGTGAAGGAAACACCCTTTTTAACTCCCATTTGTTTACACTTCGGTATTTGTCTTCCTAAAATATTAAATATGATCAGTACCAGATGGCATTGAAGAGTAATTACAAGTTTCCCTTTTGAAAACAACTCCTGAGGACTTCTATCATTTTTTTCCTCGAAGATGAACAAAATGTAGCTTGTTTCTTCTTCTTCATCAAGGTTTTTAAAGCCTGTGGAAAACATTTTCTTCTGCTCTGTTCATTGCAGCCGTGCCTAACGTAGCCTCTAGTGCCTCCTTCTTCCGAGACTACACAGCTAATCAGCTAACGGAAACAAGCCTGATTCACAGTTCCTCTTTTATTATTATTTCTTGTGACATATGGCTTGATCTTTTAAAAAAAAAAAAAAACGAGTTCCATGATCTGTCTTATGTTATTACACAATTTTCTTGAAGTTTCAGGTATTTCCTGAGGTACCGTTTTGGTATCTGTTTGTAAATATTTAAGCAGAATTTTGGTATCGTGACAACACTTATCCACTCTCCAGCATGTCTTGAGCATGTTTGTAACTGTGCACAAGACAGAAGGAAACTGGTCGTATAAGCGAAAAGAATGATAAATCCGATACTTGTTAACAATCTAAATACGCTGGCTGCATAAATATCTTTCTCCAGAATCGCAGACTCCCCCTTTAACAGAGAGAATATGATCTAAAATGACAAAAGGACAATTTGGAGGCAAAGGAGCAGGAGATAAAGTTCATTTGTCATTCGGTATAAATCAAATACATGACCAAATAACTCAGCATATTCAATGTGCCAGTAGTGTTGCAAAATATTTGGTATAAACAGCAGCGGTTGTGACTGGAACTGTGGAAATCCTTGAGGGAGATGTGTGTTAATTTTTTAACCAATCAAAACCAAGAGAAGCAAAAGTAAAATGATTAGATATTAAGGGCAAGGCACATAAGTGATGTTAGCGTCTTCGCACCACATTTTGAGGGGTAAAATATGCAAAAACGTCCCATTTAAGGTGCTGACTTTCCTTCTCATCTCTCTTATCGACAGTGCAGACCACTGTAGCATTACATTTATCTATTTAAAATCATCAGAGACCTTAATTATCCGTTCATTTTTTCTTCTTTCGCCAAGAACGTGTTTAATAAAACATCTCTGAACAGAACTGGTGTGAAAATTGAACAATTTTAAATTAAATGTCACTCGGGTTGCTGCATTTTTAATAACCATTCATGCTTCCTAATCCTCTATCTGCCTGATCGGAGCCCCCCCTTCTCATTCCCCCAAAAACTGAAACAAACATTCACACTATTTTGAGGTTTATCTGGTTCCTCACTTCAATTCCAATCAACTCCACCACATTTCTGCCGCTGCCTCTGGTCTGAGCTCTGCCCGTTGCTATCAGTCCTCCCCACTGACGATCCCTAAATGAGGGGAGTCCTATCTCCCCCGAGGATTGAGTGAGTGTCTCCCCAAGATTACTCTCATCCCCCAACTCACTGCTTAAATACTTAAAAACCCACTAGATGAATTCATTGAAAAATACAAACCCACCACTAATCCCTCCACTGATGGAACGACAGGCTGGCGGGGAGGAAGGAGCCAAATTTCTGCAGACGACTAACCAGACACACAAAGTCAGACGCAAATCCTGGACATCCGTTAACGCTGCAGGCGAACAGAGCGAACTGGCACCAGACTCCAGCCTGTTTTCACTCAATGTCTGATCAACATTCAGGGTTCAACCATTTGTGTGAAAATCTGAGAAAAAGTGAAGGATGGACACATTCTAAAATCCCCTTTTTAGTTGGCAACTTGTAAAAGTAAAAATCACTTAAAATAGGCATAACTTCAGTGTTTGCTCTAGGATTTTTTTCAGCAGTGCGGGCAGGTTCTCCAGGGAGCCGTGGTGGCGTAAACACATGACACTTTACAACATATTTATTGAATGGCCAGTTGAAAATGACTTTTTAAAGGCTGAATGTAAAAAGAAAAAATAAAACAATAAAATTAAATGATTAAAAATAAAAATAATAACTAAGCAATCAATCAATCAATATTTTGCGAATGTCTGTTTCACCCTCGTGTCGTCCTGTGGGTCAAATTGACCTGTTTTAGTTTGACAATGTGGAAAAAAAAATTTCACAGTGAAACTTCTGATTTCCACATTTTCAACATTTTTGGGAAATCTTTGAACATTTTTTGGTGGAAAAAAAAGAAATGTTAAAAATGTTTCTTAAGAATGTTCTTAAAGAAAATATTAGTTGTACTGATATATATGTAGTCACTTTAGATATTTTTAGGATTTTTTGGAAGGTTTTTAATAATTTTTTTGAGAATTTTTACAAGTATTTTCTTGCCAAATTTGGGGGATTTTTTAAATAAAACTTTGAAGTGAAACTTTTAAGGAATTATTAGAATTTTATTCCTGAAGGTTTTGCAAATTTTCAGAAAAATGGGAGATTTTTTTTGCTGAATTTTTGGATTTTTTTCAGACAAGGAAACAATATTTTTTGGTGCCCGTAAATCAAGACAACAGGAGGGTTAACTTGTAGAATATATTATGAGTTATCTTAAGCTAATAACTTAGGGAAGTCGCTGCCCTATTTTCCAAGACGACACTCCTCTGACTCTCTGACCTGGTACCTGGATGCTTGACGTGACGTCACTTTACTCTCACGAGTAATTACCGTCATATTAACCCCCCAAAGAGTAGATACTGAGCAACATAGTTATTTGCAGTTTACCTTAGTACTCGTGAGTACCCGGCACAATGCAGAACTCTGCTGTGAAGGTGGAGACATGTGGCGGTGGTGTATTTGTGACAATTACACAAAAAAGAAAGTGGCAGCTAGGATTTAGGAATGGCGGCCCGCCACTCCTAAATGAATGGAGAGGAAAAACTGAACTTGTTAATTTATGTGATGGTGACAGGAACAATGGGAGGGTGCTGTCCAATAACATCCTGTTTATGATAAAATAATAAGGTAAATTAAAACTGACCTGAGATCAGATAAATATAAAGTTAAAAATAAAGTTTAAAACTGACCTGGAATCAGATGAATATGAAGTTAAATATAAAGATTAAAACTGACCTGAGATCAGATCAATGTAAAGTTAAATATAAAGATTAAAACTGACCTGAGATCAGATCAACATACATGCGTACATAATGTACAGATGCGTAACACACACCTGTGCTCAGCACAAGGTCATTTTTTATTACTGATTTCATCCAACAGAAATGATACAAAGACTGAGCAGCCTTGGCGGAGTACTGTGTTCTCTGAGTGCTTTTGTTTTTAGGACTGGCATTACTATCTTCAGCTTGAACGCATGTTGCTTTAAAGTTATACGCCAGTTAATCAAATGTTATTTTCTTATTACCAATCATCCCAGACCTCTGGCCTTGAAGAAAATGAAGTGTCAACTCATAGCAGTGGCAAATGTAAGCGCTAAATAGATTAACATGTAATGAGCCTAACTGCCAGCTGCATACAAGGAACAGTGAACTCCAGCTGTAATCTTGGATGCTGCTTTACTTCTACAGACCACTGCTTCATTTTAGTGTCTACTCACATGTTCCTGTTATCACAAAATTCACTCACATTCCTACCAACTTGTCACGTTCCCTGATTGTCTAAATCCAGCTTCCATGCTGAGCGTCTAACCCAAACACTGCCAGCCTATTGTCTGTCATCTGTCTGTCTGACAGGAATCCGCAGACAGACACAGAGATGCTACAAACCGATAATTAACACCTGTCACAGACACGCATCATGTGGGGTTTTACAGCGTGCCCACACACGCAGGCTCGGCCCGCTATAAGATGATTGACTGGCCACCTCACAACCACAAAAGAGCAGCCCACACCAATATGTTCACAGTCGTGCACAGATGTTCAGCCTCGCTGCAGCAACACCACGTCTGCATTCATCTGCATAACACAGACAATAACAAGTGATTTCCTCACTGAGCAGACGGCTACCTGTTTCACACAAACAAAGGAGGAGCACACAAATCCAACAATAACTGGCAGTTCTTACAGTCACTGTCACTGGTTTCATCCTCTGTCTTTGTTTTAGTGGACGGTTGTAACAAATTTCAAAAGAATTCAAAATAAATCAAACCTAGTGAGATGTCGTCCAGATATTAGTAGTAAATGGTATTTCAGTCGTGAGTCCAAACTAAAATAAAGAGGTGTTTAGCGTCTGAAAATCTGGAACAAGTTTCTTTTTTTCATATGAAACATAAGACAAAAGTCTCAACTGCACCAAGTGTTCAAATGTTTATCAAATATATAATAAAAATAAGAAAACACTTACTCAATCAATATGTAAAAGTGAGGAAGTCAAGCCTTCGATCAAGAAGCTGAACAAACATTCAGTGCAAACTCTGTGTGTAAAATATATTTAAGTAAGATACAAAGACCAGACAATAACCAAACTTAGAAATAACAGAAGGAAAGTAGATTACATTTCTTTGAAAAGCTGGAGAACAGCTTTTTGCCAACACTTTAAAATTCAAAACAGAACAAACGACAAACCGCTAATCTTGAATTAAGTTTAGCAAATAACAAAAATAACAAAATTCTTCCATTTCCAAAGGAAATACTTCAGACTGTAACTGCTGGTTATTACTAACATCAGATAAAACAAAGGTGTGACTGCCAACAATAATTATGGTTTTGTTCAAGTGTAGCTTCGAAGTGAGTCAGTGAATATGCAAAACAGCAGCACACATCTGGATAAAATATAGCCTTCATCCATAAACAGTTATTAGTTAAACTTGTACTTTTCCTGTTGTAACACTGTTTAAAAATGTCTCAGAAAACTGTAATGACAATTAACAAATCCACCCCATTCAGAGCTGGTCCTTCAACATCTCCTGCATGTTTCCTTTAAGAGCGCTTTATTATCTACAAATCAAGGAGAATCACAAACATAAACCTTGATTTACCTGGACATTCTGGTTCATTATTGCAAACAGGTGCATGACAGTGAGAGGTGGCCCACTGAAGACAAAACACAAATTCTATGTGCAAACCACAACTTCCAGTTCCAGCATCTGCCCACAGACAGTGGATAAAGACAGAAGTAAGAGATGAAGAGCTGCTCTGGTATCTTTCCCACTGCAACAATCATGAGCTCACACTGTTTGACGTAAACACCACTAATCCCACCAGACATATTCTTCCTTTGTTCTCCTGCCTGGACTTTTTCACATTTCTGAGCAGCATCTTGCTTGGAGGGACACACATACACAGACACACACATTCATTAATTTGTGTCCAGTTCGACTGAAACACAGGAAGCTAGATGGCACTTTTCAACTGACACATTAACCTATTTCTAACTACATTGTGATTTGGATTTAAATTGCTGCTCATACATACTTTGTGAAGTCTCACTAATGCAGAAATGCAGCACCATGAGAGGATGGAGTCAAAAAGGAAAAAAAAATCTTTTGATGCTGGGTCCATTAATCATTTGTCCAGTGATGTTTCTCCTCCTGCTGTTGCCAGAAGCTGAATGAGCAGCATCAACATCAGACTGAGTCAGCCGGGACATGAGTTGCTGAATGTGTTCCTCTGGGCTGGACTGAGTAAAGCTGCCACATTGGTGAAAATAAGTGCAGTCTGTGGTGAAAGATATGTGGACACCTGAGCATTATAACTCTATGGGAGAACTGCAGAAATGTGCTTACATTTAAACAACTGAGGTTCACCGCTCACTGTTCAAAGCCTCACCGAATGCTGCGGCGAGGCTTTTAACAGGAGCCCGTAAGTGGGATCATCTGACTCCAGTTTTATCTGCCTTACACCAGCTACCTGTTAAATTCCGGATTGATTTTAAAATTTTAGTCATTACTTTTACAGCATTACATGGACAAGCTCCACAATACATTTGTGATCTTTTAATTCCATACACTTCTGGTCGGTCACTCGGATCTTCTGAACAAAAGTTTTTGACGGTACCTAAAACTCATTACAAAACTAAGGTGATCTGGCGTTTCAGTCTGTTGTGTTTGTGGAATGCTGGCTCGTTCAGCCGACTCTTTTAAAAGTCAGCTGAAAACACTACTATTTAGACAAGCTTTTGGTTGACTGAATGGTCAGTGACTGTATTTTAGTATCATGTTGTCGTGTATTTATGTGTTGTTTTATATTATTGTCATTTTGCATTCTATTGTGAAGCACTTTGTGAATCTTTCCTGTGAAAAGTGCTACAGAAATAAAGTTTAGTTACTACATCGCTGGTTCTGGATGATAACATCTCATCATGTTATGTTGGTTGGTGGATATTGCAATGTTTGCTATTTCCACGTGTTCATGTCATCACTGTTAATAAAGTTATATGACTACTGCTGTATAACGTTATAGTTACTGTGCACAATATTTAGATTTAATTACCTAGAGTAATGACAATGACAAAGATTTGTGCAGAAACACAGAAACGTTATGATGATGCAGATAGAGGAAAAAAATGGCAATGTCAATTAGCTGCAAACATATTAGTTGTCCACATCTTTGCCGGCCCTCTCTGTGTTCTTGTCATTCAAATTGCATGTTCAACTCTTTAAAACCTCTTAAATTTGGGTATCATAAACTGGAGTGTCACAGCAGCAATTCACATAAACACAGATGTGAGATGATTGCAGAAGTTCACAACCGGCAACATTACAGTCTCTACTGTGAGTTAGCACATACATAAAACAATCAAGCTGAGTTTACAAGCTGTTAGCTAAATAGAAGAAACCCTGCAAAATACGCTATTTAAATAATTGTTTATTTGCACCAATTTTTTGCTTCAGATCAGTTGAGCTGTGAACCAGGTGTCCAGGTGAATGCAGTTTATGAGACACATAACTAGATCTCAGTCTGCATTACAGATGTTGGATGAAGTTGAGGTCAATTCTTCCACATTAAACTATTCAAGGAAGCATTTCATCATTGGTGCCACAGAGTTGGAATCTTTATCAAATATAGCTTTGACCAAACAAATACACCATCACCTCCCCATAATTTGGATATTTGAGCATCTGGAATCTTCTTAGAAACTTATAATGAAGAACAACACATGGCAAACAACCTAATAACTGCTTCTGTTCCAACCAAGAACAACTTCCTCTATTGATGCTGATGCAAATAACATAAAACTAAAGCTCAAGCTCTCCAACAGCATGTGGACAGGGACTATGAAGTGTATGTGCAATAAATGTGCAGTTCACAGGAGACCAGAGCTGCTGAGTGATTCTCCGGTACAAACATTTAACTAGTGACCATGGTGAGAGATCAGTGATCAAAGGTTAAAAATCAATAACTTACAAAGCACATTACTTTGAAGCAGTCTCCTGTGGGAGGGTAGAATCAGTACTCACACAGGTTTTCCTGCCAGGCTGGTGTGGACGTGCTGCTGGAAGTCCGGATATTTGGAGGCCAGGTAGGAGAAGTCCGGAGGTTTGTCTTTGTAGCGGTTCCGGGGATGCATGGACTTATTCAGAGACATGGTCTGACCTGATTTGAGGAAAAAGCAAAAGCATGAGTGTGGATAGATGAGGAGCAGCAGGCACAGAGAGGAGTTAATAACACTGTGGTTTGTGAGGAAAACAAGCGGGAAGATGCTGATGTGACAGAGGATGGACACTTGTTTGGACTCTGAAGCAGCTAACGTTGGAAAAGAAGAACATTTTGATTCACAAAAAACTTATCCCGTCAACTCTAGCCCCTGCTGTTTCCAGTAGCACTAATGAGACGTTTAACCACACTTAAAATCTCTCCAGTTACTTCATTCTCCGTGAGAGGCGGAACGAATCTTCTTCACGTTTCAAATCGGAGTAAAAAGCAACGGCTTCCAGGAGCTAGTTTGAAGCTAACGTTTATCCAACATTTGTTCCTGCTCACCTTCACGATACGTTTATCTGGCGGTTGTTAAAGTTCTCAGACTGACGCTGACTCTTCGGACTTTACTGCAGTTTAGAAAAGGCAAACACAACTCAGGTTGATCAAACGTTGGTCCACTTTCCGCAACTCTCTTCCTGGACGCCTTGACGTCACGTCCGTGCGCCGAAACGCGTTGACGTCATTACAACGGTTGCCATGTGAACGGCTATACTATGCGTTACGCTTTTCAGGAAGTTTGAAACTGAAAACATGAACGAGAGAAACCATTTTTAAGTATTAAGTTATAAAGAAATGCATTTTATTTTTTTTAAATAAAATTGTATGTAAAAACAATAATACCCCCTAACCGCCATACTGCCTAGTTTACTGACACCAATACCGCTTATACATTTTGTAAACAATACATTAACACTTAATCACCCACTCTTTCAATATGAAATATATCAAGACAGATCTGAACTCTCACTTTTTTTGAAGCTGCTAGCTATGTTCACTCTTTTAACCTTAAAGATATTATGTGTTTCTGTGATAATCCAAATGGTGGGCTTGAATATCTCATTAATTTCGTTATTCCATGCTTCTTTTTGACATATGCAATCACAAACAGAAATGAGTTTAATCTCTTCTTAAGTTTACACCTTTGTTCACAGAAAGCACTGGAATTCTTTTCACTAAAACCCCTTACTGAATATACTGTGGGAGGTGTGTATCCTTGTTATGTTGTTTTTGCTAAATGTTGATTTAATTTTTTTTCTCATTAACTAAAAATTTCAGCTAAATCTTTATTTTTAAGATTAATTTGGATTTTTTTTTTCAGCACCATAAACACCACTTAAGACTAAGGATTAGGATGTCATGGCAAGTCTTGAGTATAAAGATCCAAGGTTAAACGTTACTATAATTTTTATTTTTGTGGGGTTTTTTTCTTACCAGGACTTCTTTATTCATAAGTGTTCTTTTTTTATTTATTTTTTTATTTTAGAATTTTCCATTCATTCTTTTTTTTGCTGAACTTATGAAATTTAATCAGATTAACCTAAAAATAATACACATATTTTTAATGTTGTGCCACATTTCCTTTGAAGAAAAAAAATAAAATTTATCATTTTTAAAAGTTGAAACTTAGCTTCTCTGTCCAAATATCCTTTTATTTCAAACACAGTCCTTCACTGTGATAATTGAACAGCTCAGAACAAATAAGCAGGACACAGATGCAGATTTTCTTCTTTTATTATATCGCAAACAATAATGACATCCAGGTATATTGTTAACAGTTTGCTGTGTGAAGAGTGAGACCATAGTGGCGAAAACATCATGAGCTCTCCTGTAGGAGCTTGTTGTGCAGTCTGAAGCCCTGGGCTGTGGTTCACAGGCGGGTTACAGAGGACAGAGGGACCAGAGGCCGGAGGAAGAGACCCACAGACAGTCAACAGCTGCCTGCCGGTCCCTTCATACCAGACCAGAGCAGCACAGGGATTGCTTGGGACCTGCAAATGGCAAAAAGGGGATTTTCTTCAACACTCGCGTACAACAGCAGCAGCTGTGTTGCAGCTCTTTTTCCTATCGATTATTACAAAATAAACAGAACACACATCGTCCTGACCTCTGATTAACCACCTTCCTTGAGTAAAACCAAGGAAGGGGATACGTTTTTAATTTACATTTTATGGTCTGGCATGTCATAGCGTGATCCTGAGGAGACTGTCGTTTTCAACAGTTGGCCACAGTGTCGGACCAACACAAGAGGAGGCTGATTTCTCAAGATAAACCAGATTGTACGGACTAACGTCTCCATTTTTGGCTTCAGCTAGAACATTTAACACATTGGCATCTCCGTTAGCCAAATTGTACTACAAAATTAGCCGATTCTCTCTTCACCCAAAGTCTGCCTCAGACGTTTGGACAGAGAAAACAGGTTATAGAAAAAAAAATAAGACCTTTGTGAAGGGGGCACACACCAAAGAGAGACATTAATATTCCCTGAAAGATAGGGTTGCTCCTTTGGGATATCCTAGTCTGCCACAATCCCATTGCATTTACAGAAGGAGGAGGCTGTAAAAAACCTCCTTCAAATAGCATCACACACAACAAAACCAGCCTCTCTACGACCAAAGAACAGAGCTGTCTGAACCCAGCCAGTGACCGAGGACAGTCACGTTTAAGGAGCAGCCTGAGAAATACTCGCCGTGTTAGATGGTTAAATGAAAAGACCGATACCACTCTCATGTTTGGACAGTTCATATGCAGCTGGAGCCAGCAGACGGTCAGTTTAGCTTAGCATAATAACCACTAACAGCTAGCCTAGCTCTGTCCAACAGCCTGGACTAGTTGCCAGGCAACCAGGAAGACTCCAGCTAGTTCGTATTTCAGGTCATCATCTGTATGTGTCTCCTACAAATGTCATTTTAACAAGATTTTCCTGTCTACTTTTTGAACATGAAGATTTGTAAATACTGTGATTTTAATCTTTCTAAAAACTCAATTAATGATCTAGATATTCAAGGAATACAGTCCTTATTCACAGTATTTTATCTGTACCCCAGCTGCCAGACAGCCAGGTTACGGTTGCAGCGGAGAAAAAAGTCCAGCAACAAATGAAACAAGTCATTTTATCAGATTAAAAAACAGAATATAATGTGCTAATGAGCTGTTTTTCAGGTGCCAGTGTGCAGATAAATCTTTTTACCACCAACCAGGCAAGCTGTTTCTCGGTTTCCAGTACTGATGCTGATCTAACTGGCTGCAACTTCATATTTACAGCAAAACATATGAGATCAAAAGCGATATTCTCATTTAACTCTCAGCAAATAAGCACACTTTCCCAAATTGTCACGCTACTTTTAAGGTACATAGAGTCAGGTTCTCGCCACATTATTCAAACCAATTAGTCTGATAGGAGGGCTCCGAGCTTTCATGAGAACGTGTTCGGACAGCTCTGCCTCTGGTGCAGGTTTACATGCAGCAGTGCTACATCAACAGGTCACATTAGGCTCACAGTAGCCACTAGCAAGAGCTTGAGCAGCAGATCACCACATCCAGTACACACAGGAAGAGGAAAACTTGGCAAAGAAGCTAAGATAAGAAGATCAGTTAAGCAGTGGAATTCTTTATTAGCCAAGAACTGCATTGGAATGAAAAGGCTAATCAGAAATTATAGGTTTATGCATTTATCAACATCATTAAACTTTAATGTTGTCTTCGGTCGTCATTAACGACCAAAGCTTTAGTGAAAACAGAGATGTGCAAGATTAATGAACCACCTTGCCAGCTACAGTTTACAAGCAAGATGTTTCTTTTTTTTTTGTCCTACAAGGGAAGTGGAATGGTTGTCTCTTACAGCATCGACTGAACTACATTTATTTTCCAGCCTTTTCAAAAATCGCTTTACAGTTACAGCTTTACGTAGATCAAAAGCTGAACATTTGAGGAAAAGCCACTCAGAAGACGTTTGCATATATGTGGAGTGTTCTGTGGAGTTCGTCTGTAGAGATGCTCCGGTTTTAGTGTCGTCCATCCAGGAGCTTCTTTTTACAGCGAGGAGCTCTTTATAATTAAAAAAACAAAACAACCACAGCATCAGAGCCCTCTACAGACAAAAGAGCACCAGCAGATCACTCAGCACATCTGCTGCTTCTTCACCAAATCTCATTTCCACCCATAATACAAAACTGCCAAATGTCTTAATAACAAGCTAAATTTACATTTCGTATTTTCACAGAAAACTGACTTTTTTTTGTACTCAAAACCTTTTTTTTTTTTTTTTTTTATGATGCAGAACATTTCATTCGGAAATTAGAGATCTTTGCACATCCCAGATTATCAAACCTGGGGGGCTCACTTTGACTCCTCGTCATGTTTTCCCCTTTAGTAGGTTTATCGTGTTTCCAACCTTCAGAGGCGCCGTGGGACAACTGAGCATCTACATCTGTGTGGTGCACCAAACTCTGCCACAGGTGACCGATTCAGCTCAAGCAAGCATGCAAGGTCACAAGAAGTCATCTCCTAAAGGGAGACACACCCAACTACTAGGAGATTAAACAGGTGTAATCCCTGATGCTGTGACCCAGGGTGCTCACCGACAGCGAAACCAACTTGCTCGCTACACTGGACTTCTTGTAAAAAGCTTAGCTGTTCACGAAGTCATTTTTATATTTTTAAATGGGATAATTTATCTAAAGCCTAGCAGTGGTTCATGTGCCACCATGACAAGAGTACAAAGCTGTTTTCAAGCCCCCGAGGTCTAAGGACAACAGTTTGAAACATTCGTATATACAGCCATTAAAATATTACCTAGTTCCACATGAAGAGAAATGGTATGCACACTTGAGAAGTGATGTTATAAAGCTACAGATTATTTCAATAACAAAGCCCCACAGACATCTCATCGCATCCTATTCGTTTTCCCGTCTCATCTCTCGAACGTTTCACCAAGCTAGGCACCAACAGACTACGACAGTGAAGGAGAGGAATAACAGAGAAAAAAAAAATCCTAAATAAAAAAATAGACAAAATAAATCTTACACATAAAGACACTGTCATTTCTTAAATTATCGGTTTTTAGTGCCCTACATTTCACACCCAGTCAAAAACATCTGCCTTCGGTTGGTCGGTAAGGCTGCGTGACAGACGGCCAGCCCCGTATTAAACCTATGGTACTTCTAGACAACGTTATGTAAATTTACAGTATACAATTTTGGATTACCATGCAAGAATACTTTTTTGTG
This sequence comes from Amphiprion ocellaris, assembly GCF_022539595.1. NCBI lineage: Eukaryota > Metazoa > Chordata > Actinopteri > Pomacentridae > Amphiprion > Amphiprion ocellaris. The sequence continues at coordinate 7,632,098 of NC_072772.1, forward strand.
TAACATTTAATAGCTCGATCTACATCCAGGAATAATTTACACAGAAGGACAAAAGTTATTGGACCAGAGAGAGCGATGGGTAAATAACCATGGTGGTGAGTGCAGCCGGAGGAGACGACAGATGTGCGGGTGAGGTTAGGTGAGGGGGTGAGGGTGGTGGGATGGAAGGGGAGGTAGGGTGGCAGGAGGGGATGTGGGATCCAGAGGAGCGCCTGGGCAATTAGGGTGGTGGTCCAATCCTCCGAGGTCCAAATCAGCGACACTCCCACACTTTTAATGTTTGATCTACGCTCCCAGTGACCACGAAGGGAGCAGCCTTGTGGAAATCTGTGGATCAAACAAAGCGTCATCAGAACAAAGCAAACCAAAAGAAACTCAGCATTACTACAGCCGAACCACAAAATCAACTAG